>NW_023597054.1:17037802-17166800 GCF_011947565.3 Pollicipes pollicipes | reverse complement strand
CTTTGATTGGGGCCGTTGCATATGTCAATGACACACAATGCCTTACAGGGGGTCAGGCGTTTAGAAGGAATCCCGAGTCCAGTGAGGTCAGTGTTCGATGAGGTCTGAAGAGGAGCCCGAGGGCCCACCGGAACTGACGATCAGGAACCTGACTGGATGGTGGGCCCGAAGAGTTGGCTGTAGGTCATTGAAAGAATCCCAGCCCGCAGGGTCGTGGCCTGACATTTCGGTCAAAAGGTCTCTTGCACCAATTGAAAACCCCTGAGACATTGCGGGCCTCTATGTTGGCCAGACACCACCAATACCGCACGGTTGGCTCCGTGTCGGTCTGAGTTGTGGAGATCCATTGCCCAAGCAGGGACAACGTCGGGCCCGCGACTTGCATTGATCGCGGCCCGTGCGAGAGCGTGAGGCCGTTGTGTCAGCCAGGGGCCCACAGGGCCTAGCAGGGTGTCCTGTGTCAACAAGGGGCCTTGAGCTGGCCCGGAAAACATTTGCTGGACGGGGACGGAGATGAAAACCCGAATGCCAGAGGAGCTCTTGCAGTTGGTCAGGACACTCTGACAATGGAAGGAAACATGAGAACTCATGATGAGTGTTTACGTTGGGACACCGGAAGATGAAGGACTCTGTGTCAGTCAGGGCCCCCAGCACCGAACAGTGGGCGCAGTGGTTGAGCAGCGCGTCTGGGAGAGCAAAGATACGGGGTTTGATTCCGCGCGGTGTCCGTCCTTCGTGCTATGGTGAGAGGCAGGCGGCGCCATATAGCCTCAGCAGCTGAGTGCATCGTGAAGCCTCAATGACGATGACGACCAGCACGAGTCAAAAGTCGACCCCGTTAAACCCCGTGAAGTCGAAACGAAGTCCATGTGCCAGTTATTGGACCACCTGCAGCGATCAGGGACCTTGTTACGTCAGTGGGTGTTCCAGCATCGATTTGGCCAACTGCGAAGGTCAGAAGGCCTCCTGCGTCAGAGACGGGACCAATGCGATATGATGTGTCCCTACTAAGGGCCTCCGGATCGGCCAGGGGACCGCCCAGTGTCGCCAGACTGGCAGCCAGAAGGCTCACTGCTTGGGAACGGAATGGTCCTTCAGCCCTTAACCGGGAACGATAACTCTGAGTGGACTGCATGAAGTGGGCCGCATTCATTTCGAATACAGCCCACCTTGTTCTCGAAGTTTAGGGCTGTAGACCCTCAACTGGATAGGAAATCACACCTCTGTTGCGTAGGTCACAACGCCCTCTATTGACAACTATTTGGAGGCTATTGTACATAAGCACACCAGAACAAACATGTTGACGGCTGTGTGAAAACGCCGGCTGCCATATATAAAACCGACTCATTAAAGTAAGGACAATGCCTTCCGGTAACGACGAGAGCCACTGAAACCTCAGCTGACCTTGCAGCGGCGTCCTGCGATCCGTGACGTCACGTCTCGGGACATTGTCACGTGGCACGCCTCGCCGAGCGCGGCGCGGCGTAACAAAGCACGCCGGCTGCGCAGCAAAACTCCCCGTGCGCCCCAAGGCTGCCACTTACCGGGGCAGTATGCACCGCCGAGCTATTTGTGGGCCATTTTCAGTGCCAATGTCGCGCAATTGCCGCTCTCGGCGCGTCACGCCGGCTAGGTTCCCATCGGCGGCCGCCAGGGGCGTGGCTGATGGCCGGCCGGTCTTCTCGGCCGTGATTTTCTCAGGCCGGATTTTCGCCACCGTGACGCGTCAGCGGCGGTGGCTTATTGTTGGCGGCGTCACGGCTCGTGCTCGACCCGCCGGGCCGTGGCACAGGCGTCAGTGCGCGCTGCCGCAGAGGGCCGCCTGTGGCGCGCTGGGCGGTAGCTGGGCGTGATGGCTGGCGGTCTGCGGTCGAAACGCGTAACGCGTCTGACCACATCGATTGGAGCGTGCGGGGGTGGCGCGGCTTGTGAGCGGGCACTTGGCCCTGTTAAGGCACGATAGTGCAGGGGCGGCTTTTCCTCGTCGTTGGTGGTTTTCGTGAAGCGTGAGGGGCTTGAACCGCGGCCCAGAACGGACAGAATAGTCATGCGTGGATTGATACTGTCACTTTTCACTTTTAGGGAAGGTATTTCTATAGGCCATTAACGACCAAAATGCCTTCGTTTTCGGCTGAGATGCATACATGGGTGTTAAGTATAACAAACCAAAGTCATGCCCAAACTAAACCATCAGAACAATCGATTAAATTCACCCTGGAAACGTTCTGTTCCGCTAACAAAATTATTTGCGAAAAGACCAATGTTTATGAACACGCCGATGCAGAGGAGAAAGCTTTTCTGGTAAATTTGTCCTTAATGAGGGTGGACTGAAAACATCGACAGTTGCCTCCATGCTTCCCAGCCTTGAGACACGTGTGGACACATATTACATATCCAATCATTGTCACCGGGCCGCACGCGTGACCACATATCACATATCCAATCATTGTCACCGGGCCGCACGCGTGAACACATATTACATATCCAATCATTACCACCGGGCCGCACGTGTGGACACATATTACATATCCAATCATTGTCACCGGGCCGCACGCGTGAACACATATTACATATCCAATCATTGTCACCGGGCCGCACGCGTGAACACATATTACATATCCAATCATTGTCACCGGGCCGCACGGGTGGACACATATTACATATCCAATCATTGTCACCGGGCCGCACGTGTGGACACATATTACATATCCAATCATTACCACCGGGCCGCACGTGTGGACACATATTACATATCCAATCATTGTCACCGGGCCGCACGTGTGGACACATATTACATATCCAATCATTGTCACCGGGCCGCACGTGTGGACACATATTACGTATCCAATCATTGCCAACGGGCCGCACGTGTGGACACATATTACATATCCATCATTGTCACCGGGCCGCACGTGTGGACACATATTGCATATCCAATCATTGTCACCCGGCCGCACGTGGCTACATACCCAAACGTTTCCTACCTACGCGGGTCACATGTCTTGATCTGTGCTCTGTGGGCTGGTGGACTATGAGCTATGCTCGAACGGCATTTCCGTGCACGGCTCATGGCTAATGCTGGCTCCCTGCCGCCTGCATTGTGAAATACGCCACTATGATGACACCGCTCGCCGGCTTTTCATTGGCGCGTCAATGCCGCGTCGAACCCGCCAACAAAAGAGCAGACAACAGCAGCACAATGCCGCAGGGGCGGAGGTGGACCCGCCAGTTCGGTGGTGGGGGCCACTATTTGGGGGCAGGGGGCGTCACCGCTGGCTGGACGCGGCGCCGGCAGGGCCGAGGCGTGGGTCAAGAGCGTGACACGGTGGTCAGCCGGTGTGTCCTGCCGCCGGTGTCAATGGCGGTCGGCTGTCGGCTGGCCTTGGCTCGGGGCTGGCCGGGGCCGCTGGCCGCCCAGCCGGCCGTGATGGGACGCGCTGGCCGGCCGGGGCCTCACATTTGCCCGCAATCGAGGCACGAGACTCGGGTGGCGTCCGTCACATTATGACGAAATGGCCCCTGGCCGGACGAACCAGACCAGGACTATCGCGGCATGACTATCTTTGACAGGACTATCGCGTCACCGTTCGTCATGAACACACGCGCTCTGGTCCGGTCATGCCATAGTGCGATCTTCGCAAGATTTGGTAGATCTTCGCAAGCTTAGGCGCGTCTACGCAAGCTTATGCATATTTTCGCAAGCTGAGGTACATCTTCGCAAGCGCGTGACATACCACAGATCCACACGCTGTATTGGGTAGGACATAACGTTCAAGATTGACAATAATGCCGCCGCTTTTGGAAAGCTCTTGCATACAGTTTTGTGCAGCAAGAACCTGTCCTGTATTATTGGAATTTACGGTGATGCATAAAGCAGCGAGCATGTGGCATGTTGATAAAGTATACATATTAGTGAGCTCACGTTCCGCGATGGACGTGAATGAGACATGGAAAACACAAACATGGGGCGAGACGGGTGGGACCGGAAGGTGGAAAGACCCTGGCCCAGTTCAGCATGCCGGCACGTGGCGGGCGTCTGAACATGCGGATGGTGGCGGCCATGCAAATACAAGGCGGCACACCCTAAAACGCAGGCTTAGCGAAGACCGAAAGGACGTGTTTAAAAAGGACTGAGGGCAATAGCAAGTACCAGTTGTTATCGATGCCATAAAAAGCACCTAACGGAAAATATGGGATTCGCCATTGTTCTTATCGGCGAGCGTCAAAACCTCATCACACATTTCGAACCAGCAAATATACACGACATCAAGACCACCGCTACCCTGGAGTAAAATACTGTCGTCTATGTATGAACAATCGGATGAAGTACGACAAATTGCATGTCTTATCATTCGCTTGTATTGCATACATGTGCGCGTGAGCGGCAAAACGCCCTTCAGCGACGAATGATACTAAATACGGAAAGGCCACTCGTATGAGACTTAATAAATTAAGCCCGTATTCACAAGTCCACTGAGGGTATCGTGCCCCAGTGCTCTCCCCGCCACAAATAGCCGTGTCCCGCCTACGGATTTACACGCGCCCGGTCGGCAGGTTGGATACCATTCTCTCGGGTGGGGATCGATTGGGCCTGCTGAGATCTTAGGAACTAAGTTAGCCAGAAACACCAAATTTAAAGGGTGTGTTAACCTGTACGTAACTCACTTAGGTCAAAGTTTGAGGCTCCTGGGTCATAACCTTTGAATCAAATAAGGTCAAACAAGGTCAAACTCCAGGTTGGTCTCCACAGTACCTTAGAACCCAGATACCTATTTTAAGCAAAAGGTCGCATGCTCATTTAAGGCCATTGACCTTGCTTGGCCCTTCGAAGATCATAGTGACCAAAATCATATAAGACTGCCTTGAGTTTTGCATTTGAACATACGACAAAGATCACGCTAGGCAGTATGTTCCTAATAGCAAAATGTTGACCTGGGTCATTTTAGGTCAGTACCCTATTAAGACCTTAAAGAAGTCCATAGAAAACAAATAAGGCGGTTCCTGTTATAAATAAATTCGAAACGAGCGCCAGAAACTGTCCCATATAGCAAGCCCCGGAGCAATGAAGCTGGTTGGTTTTGACCTTGGTCTTAAGTCCATGTCTAACCCTAGGCCAACCTAATTTGCTCATGCAATTGTTGTGTTGCCTACGAAAGCATCTTAGAGACGTATGGCTTCGTCCAACACTCCGCTGTTGCATCAGACTGAAATTGACTGCGCTGAATCCATGACCTAAGTCTGACCTGCCGCAGGTCAGCGACCTTACAGGGTGCATCTAAATTTTACTGCACGATCCTCTGTTTAATTGCCTACAGCTATGCCAAATTTGACGCGTCTACGTCATGCCGTTCGGAAACCAGGGATCAGATTGACCGCCCCGAGCGCATGTTACGTCTCCGGTGCGAGCGTTCTCCCCATGCATCTGTAAGGTGTCAGAGAACGCCTGTGTGGCAGCTGGTGGATGTTTGCCGATGAATGTTTGCGTAGTTTGGCGAGCGCCGCTTAGAGGCGCTCGCGTTCCACCCCTCCTGTCCCAGGCGCCCTGTGCGAGGGAGGCAGCTGTGAGGGCGAGGATAGGACAGAGTAAAAAAGAGAAAACCTGGAGAGCCGCCGGCGCGACGACGCGCGCGACAGCAGGACGGACTGTGTGGAGTGCCTGTGACGAGCGTCAAATACAGAAGTGACTTTGAGCGCACCGTGTGTATCAGTGAACCGGAGGTGAAATACCGGAACAGCAGACGGAACGAAGCGACATACGGAACACATCCACCGAATAGCTGACTGGCTGGGTGGTAGACCCCAACCGGCACGTTTGGCCGGTGTTCAATTCGGCGAAGTAGCAGTGACGGCAGGAAGAAGGCATACACGATGGCATGCTTAGTTTTCCACGACTTGTGGTGGCGCACCCAAAGTGAGATTTTTGCGTGGCAAATGGTCATTAATCCCTGATACCCAGCAAATATTAGGCTACACAACTTAGTCACTCCTGAATTATGCTCTGACCACTAAGGTTGTGCCGTACGGAATCATGCCATTTCAACCGCTCCAAGCACTGCTTCTGAGCTTCACTGCGTAGTGTTATATCTTGCTCCGCTTCGACCGTCCCAGGGTATTCACCGCCCTCTCAGCGTCAGGTCGCGAAGTATGTTGCTAGGTTCCAAGAGCGCCCTCCCATAGCAGCCGGTTCGTGACAAGCGGCTCAAAAAGACGGGATGGCGAGGAGGGCACGTCCTACAACCGGCACGTGTTTGAGTCATGGCTACGTGACGGCGTCGCGACTGTGTCAAGGGTTCGCTCAGTTGAGGGAACATGTCACCCGCCCACGGACTGGAACGTAAACACCATAATCTTCAACGCTATTCTGACCCGACTCTCGAGAACACCGCGACATCTGATTCTGGACGACGCACGTTCGTAACAACGGCCAGCAACCTCAGTGCAAATATAGCCCAAAGGCGTAACACTTACATCATTTTTATCCCACTGCCCAGTCGCCTCGGAGACGACAGTACCGCCTCTTTATATACCACCGGTGGAAAGTTCAGATCAATATAAGACTTTTCTGTTTGTTGGCCTAGCTGCATCACCTGCTTGTCTACAGTCGGCACTGAACGAGCCTCAACACTTCTGCCCGCTAGGGGCTTTCTACCGATACTGATTCCATCCCAGATGACCTCCAACTGAAAAATCGCGTGTCTGATGTGCATCCCGCGGGCATATATTCATCACCCTGATGTCTACCAGTCTCGCCCAGCGCCCGGCACTGGCACAGGTGAAATGCATGGATAGCACGGCTTTCCGCACGCGACGGGCCGTTTGAACGGGTCGGAACCATCAAAGCGATCGAAATCCCCAGCGTGTCAACGCCCCAATTGCCCTGTTTAATGCGTCGGCGGCCCAGGGCGTGTCCGACAATTGGTGGCGCCGTCGACGAGCCGCGTGTCCGACAAGCGCCACGTCACCCGACCACGGCCATCGTCCCGTCCCGGAACGTGCTAGCGCGCTCCGGACGCCACCGGTTCCGAAAGACGAGCCGCGTGTCCGACAAGCGCCACGTCACCCGACCACGGCCATCATCCTGTCTCGGAACGTCCTAGCGCGCTCCGGGCCCCACCGAAGTTCCGAAGCCCATGATCCTCTGTCGGGAAGCGTGATCCTGCCAGCTGAGCCGCGCGGTCCATGTCTCGCCAAGCTGCTGTCCGCTGGACCGTGGCGGACACACCAGCACACATTAAGAGCAGCGCCGTGCTGGCTGTCCGCTCTCCTCCGGGCGCGGCCCCGGCGCTCCGGAGCGGAACGGCTCCGGCCAATCAGCTTCGCCGCCAACTCCTTGTCCGTAATTGGGTGGCACCGCAGGGGAACACAGCAGAACGGCGCCTGGCTCAAGGCCTTGTCAAGTGGCATTGCACGCCCAACGATTACATCTATTTCTGCGCGGCCCGCGAGGCGAGGAGGCATTCGGTAACTGGCTCCGGAGACGAAGAGACCGGTCCAGGAGTACGTCACTCCGGCCTCAGTGCGTGCTGAACCGATCTTGAGCCGCATGCGGCGTGCTCTCCTACGGCCTCCGACTGCCCCCAGCTGAAGCGGAGATGACGCGGCTGCTGCTGCTGCTGACGAGCGTGCTGCTCACCTCGTCGGCCGACGAGTTCGGCGTCAGCGTGTACGGCGAGCGGCGCTACTACTGCCGCGACCGCTACAACTATATCGGCGACTGCTACGGCGACTACTACCGGCCCGACCTGGGCGGCTACGGCTACAGGAGCCAGGCCAAGGGTCGCCAGGTCGGCAAAGGTTATTACAACTTGGTGAGCGGTCGGCACGCCGAGCTGGTCTGCGACTTTCTGCGGGACGGCGGAGTGCGCGACCCGCTCTCGGTGAGAAGGGCGGCGCTGCGGCGGGTGCGCTGGGCTGGGCTGGGTTGAGTGTGTTACACGAGGCCTCCGTTTAAAGTCCCAATCTGCAGCCTGCACAGGTATCGGTTGCCTTTGTGGATAATGGCACTCAGGCAGGCACCGAACAAAGCTGTGCTTGTCGTTGGAAGTCTTGAAGTGTTTGGATTTCAATCAGTTTGTCATGCTACCAGCATCAAGCATGAAACAGGACAGGTGAACTGACTTGAAAACAGCGGGTGAAATAAAGCCAGTATACGCAGCCGTGCAGTGCATACAGGAAGATGTGCGCGAAAAGATGTCATTACGTGCCATGTCGGAACCGATCCGTGTGTTCACACCGACCGGTGTGCGTTGTTCACACGTCACACCCCCGCAGAACATCGTGTGGGTGAAGGTCTATGACGACTACCGAGGCGGACGCTCCTACGACCACTACGACCACTACGGCGGGTACGGCCGCAGCCGCCGCAACTACGACGACTGGTACTCCGATGACCGCTACTATGCCAGCACCAGGGTCTACACGCAGGGATCCAAGTAAGTGGCAACATCGACAACTGACGGAGCATGTCACCGCCAGCAGGTATCCCTGGACACCAAGCGATACGGATCAGTTTGCAAGCACGCGTTGCATACAGAGCCTACAGTGACGTTTTGTTTCATTCTTATGCATGCTTATTAAACACAGGTGCTTTCGAGTATCTGCATAGTCAATGTGGAGTTAGGTCGAGGCCTAGGTGGCCTAGGTGGTCGAATGATATTGCAGTCTGTCAAACCTATAACATAGCACGGACGTGCACAACTTATCCTTCCTTCCATCTTCCTAACTTATCGTCTCGCGGCGTTCAGCTGGCCAATAGCGGCACGTACAAACTGACATCGTGAGCTGTGGACTGCACCGCATTGCACCTGCGTTCCTCATGACGCCATGACACGACTATAACGTCGTCCGGACCACTGGCCTTTAATAGCCACCATCCGGGTCATCACGTCACCCGCTCCTGAGTGATCTAACCTAGTCGAAAAACACGGAGAGCAGTCCGGCTGACCGGGCCTGCAGCAGCTAGGTGCGGCGGCAGCGACACCTAGCGGCCGCAATGGCTAACGGCGGGCGACTCTGACCGGCGTGGCGCCGACGCCTACACCGAACCGTCTCCGCCGCAGGTCGACGTTGTACATCCGGGACTACCGGGCGTCCGACTTCGGCCGCTACCGCTGCCTGGCCACGCTGCGTACCCCCTACGGCTACGGCGCCGAGACCGTCTACATGGACGTCGACTTCAGCCCGCGCGGGCGCTACAAGTAGCCGGCGCGCGCCCCGGTCACAGTCTGTCTCTCAGTGAGGGGAGCGGACGACGGGACTCGCTTCTTGTCAGATCGCTTGTGGGCAGGTGTCAACAACGGCTCACTCGGGATAACTGCCGCCTACGAACACACGGTGCTGGTATGCACGCACTGAGGGAGGGGCGGCGCATGCGCAGAATATGGGGACATCATGCTTTGGCGCAGCACAGCCGGCCCTCTCACCCTGAAGTGAAGGGTTCCCTTGGGATGTGCTGTTAGCGGGATGAGAACCCTGTCCGTATGACCACAAGAGTATCTCGCAGATTACCAACGTAGCGTTTAAGCTCCACAGGCAGATTACAACGAACTTCGTCGAACCGGCTTGTCTTGAAAAGACAACTTTCGTATGGTTTTAGCCAAAATGTAAACATCTGTCTCGTTAAACTTGTGTACCTGTCCCACAGCTCCGTAGTGTCTATCGCACAAATGCTTGGCATGTCTCCGCTCCCAGGTCATCGTGTTCAGTCCGTGTTCGCGTGACATTGTTCGGTGGGGGTACTGCACCTTCATGCAGTCCGTCGGACTACAATCCGTTGCAATACACGAGCATCACGTGGAAAAAAACCGCATAACCTCGCGCCATTCCTCACTTCAGCGGAGTACACAGCTGATGCGATAAAACGCGCGTGCTCTACTACCACACATTATATTGGCCCTCCACTTCACGTAGCGATCTTCCTTCCACTCTCACGCGGCAACAGCGTCCCTCACAGCCCACCACCGGCGGGCGGCGCGGCTCACTCGCACGCCTTGACCAGCGCCTCGCCCACCTCCACGGCGATCTGCGCCTCGACACGCGCCTGGTCGCCGCTGGCGCTGGCCAGCTGCGCCTGCGCCTGCGATAGCGCCTGCCTGCAGGCGGCCGAGTCCAGCTCCGACAGCGGCACCGCCTCCTCGGCCAGCACCTGGCGGACGGGGCCGGGCCGTGGTCAGGGTCGGGGTCAGGGTCGACAGCAGGGCCATATGGCTGCGCCGAGTGTCAGTGGAGACCGCAGGCCGCGGTCAGCTGGTAACCTCTTTAAAGCAACGTGAACCAATCGTGGTTGTACAACAATATGCGAGAAAACAGAGTCGTAAAGAGTTGCCCACATCGACTCTCGTGATGTATTCATTCGCTCTTAGGGCAAGCGTTTCTGTTGAAGGACACAATGAATTCAGAGCTTACCAAGCTTTAAATAAATTTAGATTAGTGAGTTAAAACAATATTTCCATGAGAACCTCACGCAACCACCCGGCGGCCGTCACGAGCGATGAGGGTTACCTGTACGGAAGAGTCCTGGTTGACGGTGATGGAGCCACTGCTGACGAAGAACTTGTTGGTGGCGCCGTCGGCTTCGACCACCGACACGACCCCCGGCTGCAGCACGGCCAGCACCGGCACATGGTTCGGCAGGATGCCGAAGTTGCCGCTGCAATGCCGGCAGACCGGGTCAGGCCAGACTTTGCATGGGTGCCGCTAGGCACGCTAGGCACTGGGTGGAGACGGATGAGGCCCCGGAGCAGAGGGGTAAGTGTGGTTGGAGGTCGACGGAGACCACGGCAGATCCGGCAGGCGGGGACCGGCACCACGTGAGGGATGACATCAGATGATGGAGCCATGAGGGGAAGAATGACACCAGGCAGAGGATGATAGGTGATGATCAACCTAACCAATGACATAGCTAATTACAATTGACAGAAGCAAGAAACACACCATGTCCTGTTTTTTTTTACATTGCAAGTGTTCATGCTCAACAGAGTGAGACTGAAGTCCCACATATATCATATTCTGAGCATTCTCATAACAGATACAGCCAAAACACGTCTGGCATCCTCATTTAAAGGAACCAACTGGCAGCCTAAAGGTAAGATATTTTCAGAACAAAGAAGGCTTGATAAAAACATACAAATGACATATTAGGTTCGCCTGCACTGGTCCCTAATGGCATAAAGGGACTTAGATTGAAATGATAAGCAAGTGACAACAGTTCTAAGAACACACACAGAGACATGTAAGCTGAACTCATACATGACAATCTACGTCGTTTTCTGGTGTTAACCAGCATAAGACACAAAAGACACTGCACCACCACACCATGAAGGCCGTCAAAACTCGTCAGCAGTAGAGCGAGTAACCAACATCCGGCCTTTGTTAAAATCGTCTACTTCCACAGGCGTCACCTCTGGTATCTGTTTTACAATACTACCAAAGCATTGACAGGGCATTTTCAACATCAGTCCTTGGTACCTTAATGTGCACTGTTGCTTGAGACATAGACGATCATCCACGTTCTACCTCTCACCTAAACGAGGGCACATCCACCTGGCGGACGTCCTGTTTGTTGTAGAAGACCTGGCTAGGAGCCGCGAATGTGAGCGGCATCTCGGCCATGCCCCGGCTGGCCTGAGCCAGCAGCGCCGGGGCGCGGCTCAGGCGCAGTGCTGACCGGATCAGAGCCATCTCTGAAAACACATGCCATGAGTGTCCACCATGTCGCCTCCCGGAGAACTGGACAACCATGATCCGGAGCCATCTCCGAAAACACGTGCCATGGGTGTCCACCATGTCGTCTCCCGGAGAACTGGACAACCATGATCCGGAGCCATCTCTGAAAACAAGTGCCACGACAATGTCCACTATGTCGTTTCACGGAGACCTGGACACCAGCAGCCTGGGACCATCTCTGAAAACATGTGCCATGACAATGTCCACTATGTCGTTTCACGGATAACTGGACACCCACAACCAGGAGCAACCTCTGAAAAGACGTGCCATGACAATGTCCACTATGTCGTCTCACGAAGAACTGGATGCCCACAACCCGGCACCATCTCTGAAAAGACGTGTCATGACAATGTCCATTACGTCGTCTCGCGGATAACTGGATACCCACAACCCCGCACCATCTCTGAAAAGACGTGTCATGACAATGTCCATTACGTCGTCTCGCGGATAACTGGATACCCACAACCCCGCACCATCTCTGAAAAGACGCGCTATAGCATTGTCCACTATGTCGCCTCACGGAGGACTGGACACTCACAACCCGGAACCATCTCTGAAAAACGTGCCATGACAATGTCCACGATATCGTCTCACGGAGAACTGGACAACCATAATCCACACACATGTTGCTAGAGCTTAGTTCCAGGAAAGTATCACTATGTCAAAGAAACATAACTATCTATCACATATTTTACATCTGTCCATTTTACACTTAACTTTTATTTTGCCATTTTCAACATGGTTTAGTCAGACTTTTTTGTGTTTATACATTCTATGTTCTATGCTAATTTCAACATTTTTAACATGATTCATCCCAATAAACAAGACCATCAGGACATTCTCTGAATTATTGTGTTTGCTCATGGTACATATCCACTACTTCTATGCACAAGTTACGAATTTTCTGGTAACACTTTTCTGTTTTCAGATTCACTTTATTACTGATATAATATACTTAACTACACCCAGAACTACCTTAGTGTTAAACATAATAATCGTTCCTTACTATTCCAGTTACTCTGATCTACTTGTTTTACCTACAAAGTGTATTGTTCTATAACTTATGCTCATTTCATCATTTACATTATTCATAAACATCATCTTAATAAGGGCCTTGGGAAGAGATGGGCAGCAGCTGTTTTGTGCAGAGAACTTAGGGCAGACATAACTGCACCAATTTTCAATTGTTTTTTGTGATGTGTTTTCAGAGTATGTTTGCATAAAACTTCAAAACATAATAACTAAAAACACTGAAACTCAATGTGCTAAAACTGATGGCCACTGTGTACCAAACCATAGGCCCTCACACTTGTGTACTTGCAATCAAATTGTTGCTGCAATGTAGCTGCCGCACCAGACATGTTCTCCATATCATGTATACTATGCAGTCTGGACATGGATCATGTTTGCACCATAATTATGCCAGGCAATGTCTAAAACCCAGGTGTTTCTTGGTGTTTTTAGGCGCATGACATTTTGTTCTCCACAAATACACACTGGAAGGGATGTAAAAAATTTTTCTCTGTGGGCGATGGAGGCAAGCTGTTCCTGCAACTTCGACAGCATCACGCGTCACACTCACGACTGAACGACGGATACTGCTTGCGGGTTACAGCCGAATCTCTACCATATCATACATAATATTTCCTTGCAATACATTCAGTGCCCAGGTCTGCTGTTGCTCACCAGCACATGTTTAACCTACCTACCATCCAATAACTACACCGACGCGCTAATAAACCGGGCCAAAACCTGACCCCAAAACAACAACAGCGTCGCTTGACGGACCCGGGAGAAGCGCAGAGAATGTATTGTACATGGCATGATTCGACATTTCTGGGTTGCACTTAGAAATAGTTGTGCACAAGAAAAATTTATACGAAAGTATATGATGTTACACTTACATGTACATCGAAATATAGGGTGAATTCATCACATCTTGATGAATAAATTATTTTCTTTTCATTTAACAACACTTTTATTAATGTTACATTTGAAGCTGTCAAAAATTGGTATAGTATAGAACATATAATGGTGACATCAAACACCATCCCAAACACTGTCTAGGGCACGCGGAAAACCACGGTTCCGCGAGTCTCCGGCTCTTGAGGAGGATTTCGCGTTCGAGAAAAGGCATATTCTCCGCCAGAAAATCTAAACTGAATACACAATGAAAATGCATAAAAGGGTGATTAAACAAAAGCATAATTTTTTCTATCGATCTACAGAGCGTCGCCACAGAATCACGATCTGAGTATATAGCTAGAACAGAGTTTCTTGTTCTCCATTGAGCATAACTTTTACTGATGTAATTATATGATTATTTGTGTCTTTTGAGATCTGCCTTATATTTCAACCAGGTTTTGCCAACATCTTTTACAAAATCAATAAGATCCTGAAAAACAATATCAAAACCAACAAATAGCCTACTGCAGCCCCGTCATTGAAAACTGCTATTATCTGCGTGGTGTAGCCTATTGACCTTGCTTTGGATGAGCCCGCAACTGGTTAGTGGTGTAGATGGAGGCAATATATAAATTTAGCTCAGTGTCATACACTGAGAAAAGTATTGTATCAGACCCAATGCCAGCGAGTAGATGTAGTGATGCTAACTTTATGAGGTTAGATTGCTCTGTGAGGAGGAGATAATTCCCCGCCCCTGCTACGTTGGCCTCTGGACACCGATCACGCAGCAGCCTGATGTCACAGGTTGTGTAGTTTTGTACGTTACTTTGTGGAGGGCTGAGCGGAGAAATCTTTGAGTCCAAAGAAATGGTGCAAACCATGTTTTCCCTGATTTTGACCAAGCTTTTTATCAAAGTTGGGGAGGGGCTAGTATTCTATCCAGTTAAATGGGGAACTACACACTTGTTCCCAAATGAATTACATCTAGGTCAGTGAGAGCCTAGGCAGGTATCACATTGCCCAGTTCCCCTGGGTGAAAAAGATTGCACCTTGGCTAGAAGGTAGACACTATGTCCATGATCTCATATTTTTTACATATACATATACATCTTTATACATATACATACATTTTTACATATACATCTTTCACATCATAAATACCATGTCCCAGATCTTAATATCAACAACTTTCCATCAACTCCATCATCTTATCAGCTTAAAAAAACTCCATCAGCTTAAAAAATACAGTAGGTACAGGCATGGTAGTGTGTCTACCTTTTCCCCATTCCCATTCCATAGACTTAGGAATGAACCACTTACTTAGGAAGATACAAAATTTAAGAATTGCAAGCAGCCAATTTCTAGTGGTCTTTGGCAATCACTGAGACCTGCTAGAGTATGGTGTTTACTGTTATCTGCTGCCAAAGAATGCCCTTAAGTGCCCCCTGTGCATGTGGTGCAAATTTACTCCAGTTATTTTGTTCTCACTTCAAGCTGTGGTCTTAATATTTCTGCTCTCTCCCCTGAGAGCTTAAACCAAATTTCAGATACTGATACCAGGTCAGTGAACACTGAGCTTTGAAATGACTTATGGCTGAATGTTAATGTTACTTTGACATAATAACCTTGGAAACATTATCAATACTTCCAACATCAGATTGCAGTGCCCTGAAATTGGTGTTAGCTGTATGATAAACTTGGGCCTCTTTGAGTGCCTGCATGCATGCACTAAAATAGACAAGGGGATGCTGCTGCTGCTCCACACATGGGTACTATTAACACATGTTTTTCAGTCTGGGGTAAGAACAACATGAAAAGCTTTACTAATTACTACTAATACTACTCTCTAATTTTCACAATGTAAAAATATGCTTCATGAATCAAGACAGAACCTGGTTCTGGTCACTAAATAACACCAATCAGGTGAGCACCCTAACATATTATCTTCCACATCTGCCCGCCCCCCAGGTGTCGTATCTCATCCCACCGAAGTTTCCGCTCACCAAAAATAGCCGGAACAAGACTATGAATAAAACCAGAACAAATTGAGGTTGCAACTTCGATGCCACACACAAATACTACTATTTAGAGTAATGCACACAGGCGTTTTGCAAACAATCCCACCAAGCTTATACAAATTACCTCAATTAGGGAACCAGCCGGATAGAAAAGATCCGAACGAGGCAGCAAAAGGGACGATTCGTGCAAGAAAATGCAGTTGGAAATCCTACATGCGCCGTATATGCCGACGGAAAAAGTTGACGTTCAGCTGATTTTACTATTAAGCAATAATGATCGGGATTTCATGGATTCACATTTTTACTATCAAATTTTGATACTGAACTCAAAGAAAAATAATCTTAAAGAAGTCTGCAGCCTTAATCCATGTAAGTCTATTTATTTTGTATTAACAACATGTGGACGGCCATAATAGTGATACACCAACCACGCGCTTACTACAAAATATGACGTTTTGCAGTGCAGTAGCAATCGTAAGCGGGGGTGTGCGCAGGGCCCCTGCATGTGCTTGCGAGGACCGCGCCCGCTCAAGACACAGAAGGGGCCGTGCTGTCTTCCAGAACCAAAAAGCAGGGTAACATAGGAGAAACCATGCTGGACACACAAGAAGCAGAAGAGGATAAACAAAATGTTTTGGTCGCGAAGATCGATAATGTGAAGAATGTTTCCCAGCTTTTGAAGGCTGTGCATTTTAGGGAGGTAGGGTGGTTATCAAAGCGGTGCCATGGCCAGTCTGCAATAAATCCATTCATTGAGCTAGATGCCAACGTGATGTTGGTGCGCTGAACCTTCTGTTCGTACCTGTTGAATGTAGGCCACGCCAACCTGCTCTAATTTTGCAAATTATTTCTGTGTTGGAATTGTTTTCCTAGTACTTGTGCCAAAACTAACTAGCAGGATTTAAATTCCCTGAAACATGGGCCCTATGGGCGGACATTGGTGGTAGCAACAACACCGTGGTCCATTATTTCTGTTGATGTATTTTGAATTGCTGGCTACCACTATTAATTTTCATTGCCAGTCAAGCTGTGGACACTGGGCCTTCTGAAAACGGGCCTGTGAATGCTGTACATTTGTGTGAATGTTGTGTTACGCTTGCATCAGTACTGTGTGATTCATAGGGTGTTCGGCAGATGTCTTGCACATATATTGCCCCACCACAGTAGTCCAGTCCAGGAACCAGGAAAAGTGGTGCATGCAAGGGGGCAAGGGAGAGTGTGCCATCTCATCATATTTATGCATGCATTTATGTATGTGTTGAGATTGAATGCAGTGTTTTATATGCAATATGCAAGATGTTTTGTACACCTGTGATGTATTGTTATTAGTTTTACAGTGAACAAATTTGAGTTGTGTCCCATATTGCAAAACCATATAAAAACGTACTGGAACCTACTGGAAAGATCACATGTGGGTCACTTCTTCACCGATGTTTGTCTGTTTACAGAGTGCAATGGTTGTTGTGACATCGGATGGGCTGAAGGTTACTGTGGAAGACAGTAAATGTGTCCAGGCCAATGCATTCATCCAAGCAGATATGTTCCAGGTATGCATTTTGCATGGATGTTAATAATGAAAGGTATGTTTCAGGAACAGATTGTGAGAAAATAAGACCTTGTTTTGATATGCATTAGTGAGCTCTGAATCATGCACCAATTTGCAGATTTGGTGTTACACCTTTGTTGGGTGTGCAGCATTGCTCCTTATAATGCTTTCTCTTGAATCACCATGTAAGGGGCCTGGAAGGCATGTCAAATCACACTATAACCATCCCTGACAGTTAACACTGCAATGTTGAATGCTCTACTAGTTTGCTGCATGTTTTTACTGCATTCATTTTTTGTGTTTCAGCAATTTGTGCTGAGTGAAGAGACATTATCATTCAAGATAAATCTTTCAGTCCTGTTGGATTGCTTGAACATTTTTGGTTCAGGCAGTACTGCAGGTGCCACCACTGCCCTGAAGATGTGTTATGCTGGTGAAGGCCATCCACTGGTGATAGTGTCAGTGCTGGAGTGTGTGCAGTCAAATTATATGGACTGAAATTTGTGGTTTTGGTAAATGATTATGTTATAAAGAAATGCTCAACATGCCTTTTGGGTGGGCACTATGGAGGGCCATGTCACTGTTCTTGTCTTTAACCTCATTCATGCCTACATGTGGCTGGGGGACTGTCCTGAAACACAATAACTAAGCTTGAGAGTGGTTTGCATGATACCATTCTTGGCAATGATGAACTAGGCAGAGGTATGTGTTTATTAGTGTGATGCGCATTGCATAAGTCTGCAAGCTGCACCAAACAGTTTATGGAGCTGGACTCCAATGAGTTACGGGGCTCCGTGTCCTAAAGCAATGTCATCTGTAAAGTGCATTCAGGTGTAGCAGGTGCCCTCCCAAACTTTTGATGCACTTTGTAATATTTGAATTGGTCATTCTCGAATGTTACTTAGCAAAGTATTATAAGCTGTTTTGGGGTTCCTCCTCAGATTAGAAGAAAGTGGCGTCCTCACAGATTGCTCTATCAAGACGCAACTGCCAGAAGACATCATGGAGTTCAGCTTCAACAGCTCAGATGTGGTCAACAAAGCGATTGTCAAGTACCATTGCGCGACCACACTTCTTTATGTTGAGATCACATGTCTAGTTCTTCACGGCTGCATTTCACAAGTCAGCTTGCTGTCATCCGTCAGCCAGCATTCTTGAAAGGCGATCGGATCCGCATCATTTGCTGTTAACAGAATAACGCACCAGACCACATGCCACGGCTCACTCCGGCTCCCTGGACCCGCGAGCGGTGCCGCAGTGGCCGCACGAGCCCAGTGATCGTGCGCCGCCCCTCCTAACGGGACCGGGCGGGGTCACGCAGGTCCGACTGTCTACGGGAGGCGCTGGCTGAGATGGACGTCGACTGTGACGTCATGGAGCTGGTGTTCTGTCCGAGCCCGCCCCGGTTGCAGCTCTCCGCCGTCGGCGCTGGCATGGAGACCAAGGTGCGTGGTCGGCACCGTAGTCTGCACTTAAGCTGAGTTATCACTGGTGAGGGATACGGTGCTTTAAACAGTAACAGCAAGGCGTGAAACCGAACATAGAAACCCCCAGTGAGTGTCAAGGCATGCGTGGTACCGTCCTATCCTCGTTGTGAACGCACAGGAGTGGTTTTCCATCAGCGTGAGTGCGTTTCACCTTGAGGCCCGATGTCCCGAACGCCGGCTGCGGTGGCGAGTTCAGAGAGTGAGCGTGCGCCTGTGCGTGTGGAGATCGGCGGCGACAGCGAGCTGGTGGAGCTGTTCCATTGTCCGCTGCTGTGACGAATTCAGAGAGTGCGCGTGCGCCTGTGCGTGTGGAGATCGGCGGCGACAGCGAGCTGGTGGAGCTGTTCCAGTGTCCGCTGCTGTGACGAGTTCAGAGAGTGGGCGTGCGTCTGCGCAGGTAGAGATCGGCGGCGACAGCGAGCTGGTGGAGCTGTTCCAGTGTCCGCTGCTGTGACGAGTTCAGAGAGTGGGCGTGCGTCTGCGCAGGTGGAGATCGGCGGCGACAGCGAGCTGGTGGAGCTGTTCCAGTGTCCGCGCACCTCCAGCAGCCGCTACCGGCTCGCCATGATGAAGCTGTCCGGCAAGCCGCTCGCCCAGTCGCAGAAGGTGTCGCTGCGCACGGACGCGCGCGGCTTCCTCTGCCTACAGTACATGATCAAGACGGACGACGGGCACATCTGCTTCGTCGAGTTCTTTGTGAGTTTGCCGCGGGGCTGGTGCGTGGCCGCGCCTGGTGGCTGGCGTCGGGGCTTCCCCTTGTGTTTATTTTCTGAGGAGTCATGGGACTAGCAAAATGGGCCGGGTTAGGGAAGATATACGGACCATTTCAACATAGAGCGTAGCAAAGATCGGAGCTCATCCTGCACTCGTATGAAGGACCTACTAAATCGTTGCTATGATGTTTGCTGCATGGCATGGACATCCCATCCTATAGACCTCAGAATATTCTTCAATCTTTAAGAAATGCTCCACATTTGAAGATATTAAAGCAAGTATCAGATATAATGAAATAAGCTCACTTCTAATTATTACTGTAATTTTGACTGGAAAAGACTGCTCTAGCCATCGAAATTTCTTTTTTTAGTGAATATGCCCCCCCCCCCCCACACCTCATTGTTTGATTGGGTCACCATACCTTGCACAACACTAATTGAGAGCCAACTGACGGACAGTGTATTTGGAAATTGTGCTCACAAACGCTAGATACGAACGACTCGTCAATGCTATTTTTTGCCCTTACTCGCCGCATGGACAAGGAAATGACAGGATTTGAATGACGTTATTGCGGCAAGATAGATGCCAGAGTCACCTTGAAATAGTTCCCCCAAAATAGTCTGCACTTATTCACGGACGTGTACCTCAGAAACTTGAGAGATTTAGGTATTAAGAAGGGCAGGGCGGTGAACCGCGCAGGGTGATCTTCAATATATCTATTTCAGTTAACCCGATACAAATGTGGAACGTTCCCTTCAATCAACTTTTTTGACAACTATATCATACATTTTGCCAAAAAACTCGCATTTCGTTGCATCGGGTGGATGGAGCGCTGTTACGCATCATCATGCAGAAGCGGATTGTGCCAATCACCCTTGGGAACCCATACAAATAGGCATTACTAGTGCAGTGATGTTATGGCCGTTCTAAAACTAACGGAATTAGTGTCCATCTGCCATAAGCTCGTCAGAGGTTCACATAAGCAGTGTTCATGCCCAGGTTTAGAAACCACACTGCCTGAAAATAGGCTGGCTGCAGGCCGGCCCTGTCCCGCTAGTTCCAGCCAATAGAGCTGGTGAACTTGGAGCGAGTGACGTTTTTGCTGACATGTCCTAGCTTGGCTTGTCTTATTTAATCCCATACTGTCGCGTTTTCTCTCTCCGATCTCCGACGTTGCTAAGATCTGAAGCGAATCCCTAAAAATCGCGCTAACCCAGCGGATCATTCATTTGCGCTTGAATGCGCGCAGTCCAGTACTTTATTGACCTGCAGTTTTATGAATGCGACTGCCTGTTGCCACCCGCTTCAAACTGTTGTTGGTCGAGTGTTGCTGACACCCGGGGTCGTGGTCATCGGAAACCGGTTTCGACCCGTGTTCTTCAGCATCGTTGCAAATTCGGAATTAACGTTTTCCATGTTAATCGAACAGGAGTTGTTAAAGTATTCGTGATGTTACGTTCCTGCATGAGAACCAAGTCCAGTCAATCAAGTTTGCAAGCATATACATTGACAGTTTTGCGGCAAAACGTCTTAAAAATCATGTCAACCGTCCAGAACAGAACAAGCTCCATGACGTTACAATTGTTTGGTTGCCAAGACATAGGCGAGCCGAAAGTGTGAGTGGCCGGTTCGGGCCGTTCCTGGCCGCTGAACCAGCACATTGTTAGGCTAATTGTCGTGAAGGGAAACTTGGCCTGCGTCCGTGCGCTTGACAGAATCCCACAACGGCTCTAAAACGTACATCTGGAAAACCTGAATATGTTGGTTATCCTTAGCAAATATGGAATACTAAGACTGCGCGTCTGTTTCAGTGTTCACCAGAGGAGGAATGAGGATCTCCTGTGTTCGCCAGAAGATTGAGGGTCTTCTGTGTCCATGGCGAACTCATCAACGCTTGTCATTGTTATATCACGCCCATCATCAGTGCTTACATGCTCTTCAGTGGCTGGTGTTAGGTGTTTTTATAATACAGTAATTATAATATATATTGCCATTTGAAACCTTGTCTTATATTTGACTGAAACGCACCTAACTTCGAAGCCGCTACAGCATCCCACACCGTATCAAGATCCACATGCGCCTGCCAGGCCCTAAACAACCATAAGTGACGTATGCTTGGAGTGTATGATCACCTAGTGACGCAGACCCAGAGCTGGCGAAGGGTACAGGCGTGCCTGCCTCTTGTGACGGAGCACGCGCCACGCCTGCCTGTACCGTCTCTGATAAACATCACCCGATTGGCGAGCGTGGGTTGTGCAGGATATCTCCGAAGACGTCCAGGACAGCGCGGCTCGTGAAGCTCTAACGAGATAATACCCATCATACCCCGTTTCGTCCGTCAGGGCTTGAACGAGACTCGGGAACAATTTTAGAAAACGACATGTTTGTTAGAGGTGCTCGTAACTTTTCAGCAGTAAGATGGCACATCTCCTTCGACTCATGTGCCAGTTCTCTCACTATCGAATTCATCTGCGTATCACGACAGAAATGCGTGGAACATTATCTCATGCAGTAACAACTAATGCTAGGCATTCCGCTTCTCCGAACCGACCTATTTTAGAAGATAGAATGACAACAGAAACAGACACCACATTAGTATAATGGATGTTGCACTCCATTAAGCCAAATGGCCGCACTGGTTTTTAACCGCATAACAAACATGCATGAGTCTTGGTGGCGTGTTAATCGATAACTAATGTCAGGAACGCCTGTATCCGAGCACATGACAATGTTCGGAACCTTTGTGGCCAAACACGTGATCCGATATCAACCCCTGGCTCCAGGTAAGACCGGTGCGTTCCGTCAGTCTCTCACCCGTACTACCAGCTTCTCACAATCCCAGCATCGCCGAAGGAAGCTATCGCCTCGTCCGCATCATTTGTACATGTTCACGTCGGTAACATGCTGACTTTCCGTGTGCCCTTCCTCGTGCTAAAAACACAGAATTTGCAGGAACTGTTGCGCCGAGCCATCGCTGGAAGCGCTGTACGGCACAGCGACACAGACGCTGAAAAGCCGTTTATTCATGATATTCACAGGTGCCATGCACCGCACGTGTCTTCCAGCCACACACGCAAGCCACCGAACACGTGTCTCAAGCATCAGCACTGGGTGCCTGCCACACTGCCTGTGCCGCAATCTAGAAATGCAACATGCGCCCGACGTGCCTCCCAAACACACAACCGGGTCGTTGACAAAGATCAGATCGCATCGCCTGAGAAGTCATGTGGATCAGTGACAAACCGACGGCCATGTCCCAAGGGGGCTCAGATAGGCTTGCCTGGTAATCGGCACGAAGCAACGAGCACCAAACTTTCTTGCCCGTTACAAGTCTGGGACGTAGTGAGGGGGGAGGGCTGGGAAAGTGTGTACAGGGCCATGTCCTTGGGCCAACAGGTCTGCACTTGATGCTGGACGATTGCGCACGAATTCGGTCCAATTCAGAGGAGCTAGCAGAAGATTACCTCTTTGCCCCCCCCCCCCCCACACACACTAAGCCCCACATCTTAGTGCCTGCAGAAGCATGTAGTAGAAAAAAGCATCGTTGAATAGTTACGTGCCTGTGGAAGCATGCGGCCAACAATGTCCGTTGACCTGTGAACACCACTGTTGAGGGGCTATTGAGACCTCCTCGGGACACGACCCATCGGCCTGGCATCGATCGGAACCGGCTCACCGGCGGGGCGCTGTCGGCGCCAACGCACGATCACAGGGGCATGGCTGTCACCCAGGGGAAGGACCGGTGCCGGCCGTCCTCCATCGTTCCACCTTACTCAAAACCAGACCCACCCAACGTGAGGCGTCCGCGGACCACACGGCGCTGTCGATGGCATCCTCGAGAATATAAACAGAAAACGCCGACCATTGACATGACTGCGGCAATGGCGCTGCGACGTGCGGTGGCGCTCGCGATGCCCATCGCAGCCGAGCGGCCCGAGCAGCGGCGCGTCTCTGCCGGGACATCGCAGGGTCCAGTCCGCCGCCGGCGGCCGGTCGGGAGCGCGCGGTCGACCTGCGCCAGTGCCGACAGCGGTCTGCTGACGATGGTGGGACGTTGCTGGCCTGGACCCAGGCACCGGCTGATCTGGACCGGAGGACCAGTGGGTCTGGATCGGGCGACCGGCTGATCTGGACCGGGAGACCGGAGGGTCCGGACCGGACGACCGACTGATCTGGACCGGGAGACCGGAGGGTCTGGGCCGAGCGGCCGGCAGGTCTGGGCCGGGCGACCGGCTGATTAGACCGTGAGGCCGACGCAATGCTCCAATATTCGGCCACTTGGGTGGCCGGTATGTTGATATTTTTTCATGCTGTAACACCCCGGCTTTGGGCTCACTGCCTATGGCCTCTCCCCTTGCTCAAAATCGGCCAATCAGCATCGAGACAGACGGCTGTCAAACCAGTACACATGCGCCCCAGGCGTAACAAATCGGCTGAGTAGGTCAGATCTCTGGGTCGGGGTCAAAAGACAACGGATTAGCGCCAACGAATTGCGTGCGTGGACCACCAGAGAGCCAGGATTCTGGTAGCACGAATTTATATTTGCATCCTGCACACACTACTGGATGACATTTGAACCACTGGACCGACGGATCTGAACTGGGAGACCGACGGGTCTGGACCGGGAGACCGACGGGTCTGGACCGAGAGACGGCTTGTTGGACCGGAAGACCAGCTGGTCCGGACCAGGGGATGGGCCAGTGTGGACCGGAGGCCAGGTCCGCAATCTAGCCACCAGATACAAAGGTCAGTCGCCTCGTCTCGGCGCGGCGCCTTGGAATCAGGAATGCATGTGCTTACGCCATTATGCACCCACCCAACGCCCACTCACAGGGATGAGGGGAGGGGAGGAGGGGCGGGGGGGGGGGGGCGTCACTACAACCGCGCTCCCCATATAGAATCACATCAGTACTCGGTGCATGGGCACGAGGCGGACCCGACGGCTCACAAATGATGACGCATTCACGGCTGCAAATACGTACCTCTCAGTGCAAGGTCATATTGTGGATGACATCACAGTAGTTCGACTAGGGACGCGGCCGGCCACCGTAGAGACTTACCACGATGTGTACGAGAACTAAATCCCACCACTGAGTAATGGAAATGGAGAATATTGTATGGGGAGTGAACCCTTCGCTGCCCAGGACCGCTCGGGCAATATCTCTCGGAGAAGAACCCGGGGAAAAGACATAAAAGGTTGGTATTTCGGCAACATGCCTTTATCTCTTGCTATTGTTTCGATAAAGGCATGTTATCGAAATATCAATCCATCTATATCTCCATTCTCCTGGTTTTTCTCCAAGGAAAAGGGCTATTACTGCGGGCAATATCTCCTTAAAAAGATGAGCAGTTGAATTTCAGTACCAAGCCGTTATTTCAAACCAAGTGCAAAGTTGAGCACAAGTTCAAATAAAGTCACATGGAAACCAAGGGCTTTTCACCCAATCGTAATGCTGTCATTACTAGATGTGTTACGGCATTGGCACCGCTTCACACCGATGCCAAGCGTCGTGAAACTCACTGAATAGCAGAATGCTTTATGAACGCTGTTGGTTGGTCAAGCAGCGTGGTTCATCAAAAATCGTTTGAAATAACCCGATGGATCATGACCATGGGGTTGGCAAGCACTTTTAGTGCATTACGATTTCCGGAATCTAGTAATCGGGGACTAGTAGTAAATGAACTACGATGTAGTGAAACTTTATCTGCTTTTATTCCGGCCTTTTATCACCACTGGCATTTTGTCTGAAAAAGTGCTCGGAAATTATCACAGTAACACCTGAAATGCACGAATTCATTTCGGGCAAACACAACCCAGAAAGGTTACATAAAAGCAGCAGTACTTCACCACATCGTGTGTTTTCAACCCTACGCTTCGGGTTAGCGTTCTTATCAACCGGACAGAATGGGCTGAAGAGGCTCCCGCTCACTGGTGGTATAAGAGTACATGCCAGCCTGTCCGTAATAGTGCTATACCAAGATAAGGCAACATAATTTCACTCAACGCGCCGCAACATACATATCTGTGTGTGGCTATATGACCCCGCAGAGTTCAAACAGTTAATTGCATACGTGAGCCCAAACAATATGCATACTAAAAATGAACATATAAGGCACATCTAATCATAAATGAATTGCGTTCTCGTCAGCCAAGTCAGCAGGCAGACAACCCAAACAACCCTCACATACCCTCAAGACAGATCCATGCGAAGTCATTACTAGCTTCAGTGCACACACAACAGCCAACGTCACACACGCCCATTGAGTCGCACTACACGTCTCAGTACGCATGTATACGACGGACACGGTCCAGGCATGTGCGGGCCTGGGACAGTGCCGACGCAACACTCACTACAGGCGACTGACTCTGCCGGCCTGCCATCCCCGGAGCCAGCCCTGCCACCCCGTCCGCCGTTGACCGGGCGGACCTCCAGCAGGTCAGGTCAGCAGCTCCCGCCGACGTGAGCTCGCACACGTCTGACACCGGGTGTGCCTCCCGTGGGACAGGTGGCGCCTCTGGCGGCCGCTGCCGGCCGGGCGGCCGCTGACCTGACCTAGTCGCTCTGGCCGTTGACCGAGTCCGTGGGCGAAGTGAGATCCGTGTCGCCAGCTGGCTGGTGCGTCTCGCACCCCCGGTCACCCTCCGCCTCGCCGGCGTCCGACGGCGTTTGCGCCCCCTGCCGGCGCGCGGCCACCGCAGGTCAGCCGAGGACAGTGGCGGGCGGCTACAGACGTCCGAGGCAGCGACAGACACACATCACGTAGGTGGGGGGGGGGGGGGGGGGGGCGCACGCTAACAGCAGCCCACGGTACATCATCGCCAGCAAAAGCTGGAGAGGCGTTATCGGAGCGAGTGTTGAAGTGAACCAGAGTGAAACGAAGAGCGAGGCAGCGCCGTGAAACAGCGGAGACCAAGTCTGCCGTCTGAGATCGCGACGGCCATGCACAGAGTTGACGTTCTGTCGCCATCGCTATCAAACACCCGACCAGCATTTATTGCAACGTTTTTTTCTTGCAACACAGTGATGTGGCGATTCGCATATCAGCACAAATCTAGACAGGAGAACATACCAACTTGGAATTTAAAAGCCTCCATTCACGATTCCACAAACAGGGAAAGAAGAGAAAGGGGCGGGCAGAAGCAGACAGAAAGAAGAGTGAGAAAGCGCCGAACAAACGGAACTGCGTACCGTGTGCAGCGTGGCGGGCCGCTGCTGAATGTTGCCCTCCGCCAGCTGCTGCTGGATGCTGCTGATGGTGACGGGCGTCTGCTGGTGCGGCTGGTTCGGCTGGGACCGGTGCCGCCGCTCACCGCGCCGCCACAGCGTGATCTCCTGCAGACCAGCGGCGCTCCGTCGGCACACGCTTCTACACACCGGACGCAATGTCAAATACTGTCCAACTAGTCAGCGGAACTCGCGACTGGCGTAATGTAAGCTAGTGCGGTGTATCGTGTGCATGTGCATTCGCGTGTCAGGGACATGGGTGCACTTATAACTATGCTTCCCACATGCTTTATTTACTAGGACGTATCCGGGATAAAATTCATCCTGTGGACCTTACAGCACATACAAAATCATAATAATGACAAATCATCATCATTGGTGGATCATGTCGGCGGAGGATGTAAACGGTTTAGGCGTGCACAAACTGTCAGGATCCCACGGCTGACCAGCGGTGCAGCGGGGCATGCACTGGGACATCCACCTGCTGCCGCGTCTCAACTGAAGCACAGCCTGCTGACAAACAGCGGAAATGTGACGCGGACTACCGAGCATCAGCCACTGATTGTCACCACTTTCTACCACAGAATACAACAGAGCAGCCCGCACAATGCAAGACAATCTGTACACACTCGTTCAACACCGCTCAGAACCCCAGGGCCCGCACGAGGGCGCCGGCTGAGCCGAGCCGTCACCTGTTGTTTGAAGTAGCGCCGGTCCTCCTCGTCGACCAGCACCAGGTTCAGGTAGTAGCGCACCGAGAAGCGCTTGTTGATGTCGCGCATGGTGGGCGTGAGGTCGTAGCCGGCCAGGAAGACGCGGATCGGTATGCTCTCGCCCCGCACCGGCGCGCCGTCCATGATCTCGTACTTGGCGATCGTCTCGTTCTCGTTGAACGTGTTCGGACCTGCGCAGAGGGACCCGGGTCACGGTATCAGGGTTACTTGAGGCCACGGGACGGATCAAGGCTGATGAGCGGCGGCTGCGAGCGCGCAGAGGAGCCCTGGTCGCCTGAGGCCGCGGGACGGACCAACGCGGACGGGCGGCGGCTGCGGGCGCGCAGAGGAGCCCTGGTCACCTGAGGCCGCGGGACGGGCCAACGCGGACGGGAGGCGGCCGCGGGCGCGCAGAGGAGACCTGGTCACCTGAGGCCGCGGGACGGACCAACGCGGACGGGCGGCGGCTGCGGGCGCGCAGAAGAGCCCTGGTCACCTGAGGCCGCGGGACGGATCAGGGCGGACGAGCGGCGGCTGCGGGCGCGCAGAGGAGACCTGGTCACCTGAGGCCGCGGGACGGATCAGGGCGGACGAGCGGCGGCTGGGGGCGCGCGGGGAGGCCCAGATCACCTGAGGCCGCGGGACGGATCAGGGCAGACGAGCGGCGGACCAGCCGAGCCCGACGGATCAGGCATGGGAACGAAGCCGGGATTCTGGTTTCGAAGCCGCACCCCAAGTTAACACAATGCCAGGGTTTAAAGGCTTAAAGGCAAGCCATCGAGGTTTGAAACTGCAAAGGTGATCCGAGGCCAAAGTCAGTGGCTTCGTATTTTTAAAACGTGAAACCAAATCCCAAGCTAGCGGCTTCAAACTTTCCACATGCGAAGCCGAACACAGCAACTTCGTAGCCAGAAAACACAATGCCAAGGCCAAACTACCATCCCTTAAAAATCCCGAGGCCGAAGCTAGAGCCGAATCTAGTCTATAATCAAGCTTTGCGCAACTAAAACCTTTTCGCGTCTGCTGAAACTATATAGGATCAGGCAAAATCACACGGAGTTCACACAACGCTTCGGACAGCTAGTTCTCCGGCCGCCGTCAGATTCGAACTTTCCACACGATTGACCTTAAAAACGGCCGACTAGTTGGAGTTTTAGCCGTATTTGTCATAGCCTTTCAAAATTGCGTGGTATATTAGAGTACCGATACAAGCAATGCTGTCCTTGTGAAGTGAAGCCAACCACAGCAGAAAGTCAACATGACAGTCAAAGCGAGCTAAGTTTCGATGGAGCAGAACCCGGAGCCATCATTCAAACTTTATCGAGGCCGAGGCCAGCTGTTAAAAACGCTACGAGGTCGAAGGCGTAGTCAACCGTTTCAAACGACGCAACATCAAAGTGATGCCCAAGCCGGCAACGAAAAATAGCGCAAAACCGAAGCCGGCTTCGTCGTGACGCCTGGTGCAGATACTGACCGGACCCTGTTGTTTCCCGTTTGATGATGGCGATTTCCATGTGCTTGATCTTTATCCGCACCAGAAGGAAGTATATCTTCCCAACAATCACATCCTTCAGATGGTACCTGAGAAGCCGACAGCCGATTGGTTCACGGGTAGCTCACGAGTCTCTCACAGTCAACGCTCTGCAGCGTGTTCAGCCGAGACGAACACCAGCATCCTATCATAGCAAAAGACTTAAAGGAAATCGCAACATAAACATATGTGTTTGCATGAGCTTTACTAGTTTGCGTTCTCGATCATACTATTTTCCGTTAGCACAGGATGTAGATCTTGACCAGTTGCCTACAGCGGGGATTATAGGGACCTTCTGTCCAGCCGCTCCCCGGACATAAATTTACACGTATACAAGAAACCACGACGCGCCAAATATTATTTTCAGCCAAAGCACATTTGACACGGTAGTCTTCCCCATGATGGCATGGCAATACAGATGACGTCAGTGAAATACAGTAGGATCGGAGGTGACAGACAGTAAGATCGAAGCTGATATAGTGGGATTGTAGGTGAGACGATGAGATCGGAGGTGAAAGACAGTGAAATCGGATGTGAGACAGTGAGATCGGAGATGAGAGACAGTGAGATCGGAGGTGAGAGACAATGAGGTCAGAGATGAGAGAGAGTGAGGTCGAAAGTGAGAGACAGTGAGATCGGAGGTGAAAGACGGGAAGATCAGGGGTGATGCAGTACGATCGAAGATGATCCAGTAAGTTCGGAGCTGAAAGAACGTAAGATCGGAGGTGAAACAATGGGATCGGAGGTGAGAGACAGTGAGATCGGAGGTGAGGTACAGTAAGGTCAGAGCTGAGAGACAGTGATATTGGGGGTAAAAGACAGTGGGATAAAAGGTGAGACAGTGAGATCAGAAGTGAGAGACATTGGAATCGGAGGTGATAGCCAGATCGGAGGTGAAGTAAAGCGAGATCGGAATTGGTGACAGTCTCAAAGACAGCGATTAGAGACTGGAGGCCTTCGATATCGATGGGACCATAAGAGTTCCAATCGAGCCACTTCGCTCATATAAATCTGCATGTACTTACAATAAAATGACGCACGAAATAACTTGTTCAAAGAAAAGGACATCTGACACGGCAGCCTACCCTGTGCATATCAAAGTCAGAGCCCATGACAGCCACCACCGTCCTGCCGCGTCGGACCCTCACTTGGACTTGTTGTACTCGAACTCGATGTGGAGGCAGTCCTCGATGCCCACCTCCATCTTGATGCTGGTGTTCATGTCCGGGTACTGGGAGAGCGTGTGCACGGCGATGTCCATCTCGCGCACCAGGTCCGACAGGCGGCGCACGACCGTCACGCGCAGCACGTACCTGGCCACCGCGTCACGCCACATCACACGACACTCGCGTCACGCTGGGCGACGCTGCTTACCACCAGAGCTCTGCCATGCTAGCCCAATCTGAGGTCCGCCCCCACGCATCCCCGTGGATCAGAACATCGATAGCACCCCAGCTGACTTGAAGCGAGTCTTACAGTGGCACCACATGTGAAAGCTGACTTGAACTGATTCTTACAGTGCCATCACACGTGAAAGCTGACTTGAATCGAGTCTTAGAGTGGCATGACATGTGACAGCTGACTTGAATCGAGTCTTACGGTGGCATCAAATGTGAAAGCTCAAGTATGTAATAGTACCATGTACACTAGGCAAAGAACACACAACAGCATGACCCATAGACTCCCTCAAACCCTTCCACAGAAGAATTGAGACAAGGCATCAGTATCAGGGATGGAGTACATGTTCGGGCCATCGTCCTTTTGTCCACAAACATTGTGTGCACACTAACACACCAGACAATAATGATAGTCTCAACAACTGTTCCATCTCTTACACCCATTTCATGCACTTTGGCATGTCTCGGTTACAATAACGGGCCTTGAGTGCACTTGCATACCCATCTCTAACCTACCCACTTCTCTCCAATGACGCACCTGAGCCGGACATTCGAGCCAGCATATGACTCATATGGCTTCTCCACCTGGTTGAAGTCAAATGGGTAGCTGATATTTTGCTGCAGCTCGCCAGGCCGTGCCAGCTCCTTCACCAGTGAGAGGAACTCATGGTGGCTGCCACGGTCATAGTGAGTCTCGATCTGGCCCAAGAACTCAATCTTGATGCCATGGTGTTCTAGCTTTGAGCCTGGCTTTTTGAGAGTGATGTTGACCTGAGGCAGTGCATGATATAATAACTACATGCATGATATCACCATTCATAAAATACAATACAATTACAGTGAAAATGTGAAAATAAATGACAAACCTATGGCACAAACATTAGGAAGATATACATCAACTGCTATACATCAACAATTCTAAAAAGTATGTATAAAAATTCTGAATGGGATGAAGGCCACACTCCCATACACTAAGGAAATATTCATATTATGCCTGCACATATACCTAAACCACAGAAAGGCCTGGATCTCATGCTCTTGAGGGGAACCTCTGGCCATGCCCCAGAGTAGCTGTTAGCCCCATACAGCATATAAGTATATTACATGCATGCATATTCTATATACAAAACAAGGGACACAAGGCCTCACATCATCTTCCATAAAGGAAACACCAATCCTAATGTTTCAACAATCTGGTCACAAATGATTTGTTTGGCCACCCTCAACTATCTGTTTGACATCCAGACCACCAGCTGTGAATATGGAAGGTTTGAATTTCTGGTGATGCACCTGAATAACACATAGTATGGTCCAGCATAACCCATGCGCAACTCAAATTAATCTTTCAGTTTTTACTGGTTATACTTTTTTATCTGTTTTGAATTTCTTTACAAGAAAATATATTTCTCAAAATACTATGGTAGAATAGTATGTCATCTCAATGACTCATATGTATTTCATGGAGTTCCATGGTGAACAACATTTTGAAGTATAATTTTAAGATGCTTCTTTTGTATAAAGACAAGAAAAATAATGACTACATCAGTAGGTTTGAATTAGGCAGTGTGTTATGCCTGCAACCATGCCTCAAACTAGTGCAAGAAATGAACTGCTATCATTTTCTATACACCAGCATATGGTTAACACATGTTTCTTTTTTATTTCCAACCATGCTCATACTGTGTCATACCTTGCCAGCAAGACTTTCACCATCATAAAAGAGATAAAACCTTTCTCTTTTTCCATCATCAGACTTCATTTCAGCCATTTTTCTTGTATCAGATCCATCCAGAATGATGTCAATTTCAGCACCCTGACCAAAGCCGAAGAAACTCTGAAATACAGGCAAAGATTAGGCTGGTAAACAAAGATGAAGCTAACATTCTTGACATTATAAGTTGCATTTACTCTTTTAGCAGCACCAGATATTGAGCCATATTGTACTGCTGTCATACAATAACCTGGAGCCATACATCCAAGATTTGACAAGTAATGTGAGCAATAAAAGAGGAGGCATTTGACTGACTAGGTTAATTGCAGATCAAGATCCATAATATCTAAGACAGCCACATAAAAACCATAGCATAAAATAAAAATACTTTGACAGACAAATCACTGAATTGAGTCTTAGGGGTTAGATTATCATCTAGGCTGAGCCATTCATGAGACAACTTCAAACAGCAAATGAACTCAGTGATACCAGGATGATACTATGATACCACCAATACCATGAACATTACATAACCAAGCATATAATGAAATAACAGCTGCTGCCAAAAATAGGCTCAGTGAGCTGACAATGCTTACCATCGTGGCCAAAGGCAGGTGTATCTACCGATAGGAACTAATATTCAATGTTCATAGAGGCTTATCTCCAGTCTGCGGGTCTACATAATTAACATCCTGCAGCAAGCAGAAAACAACACGCCCACAACCCCAAACGATTACCAATGTTCCAAATACGCAATGACTGGCTTCTCAGCTACGGTGCAGTGGACTGCAATTTGTACATATACGCAGAATAACGCCCCGCTCCCCCCGACTCGGCCGACACTCGACATCAACTTGACTCGACTCGAGATCCACACGTCGTCCCTACGACGTGCAAGGTACGGATTAGTAAACACAACAGTCGACAACTCTGGGGCATTTCATACATTCATGAAATGTCATGCAGCTAAATTGAAACAAGTTTTTCTGTAGTGTGCATACAGGTACCACTGTGTTGGTTGGTTTGACACCTTTTAACTTTAGACGCTTTAGTGTGTAAAAATGCTTAGCTGTGCTTGCTGCATAAAAAGGTGCATGCAAGAATTTATTTGCACGCCTGAATAACTTTATCAGTGCTCTGCTTCGTGCTTTGGACCTATCAGTGAATAGTGGGGGTTCGGGCCAGTGCTCAGTGACACGCGACTGCAGTACTCTTGGCAATTGTCCGTTTAGGAAAATAACAAAACAAGCATAAAAGTTCGGTCTTTCAACGCGGTTGTGGGCCGAAAGAGACGTGTGAACAGTGACCCTGCTGTTATTTTAAGTTCGGCCGCCCGTTTATGTGCACGGTCTCTAGTCAATCGATCTTTGGGTTGTACCCAGGATACCAAAATCCGAGCCAGAGCCGAAGTGCAATCAGTCGGCGTTCGGCAAATGGCCAAGGAGGCTCCAAGTCTCTCGCGCCGCTGCACTGATGACGCCTCAACTACAGAAGACCAGCGCCGATAACCACACACACGTACTCGGATATCGGTTTATTCATTCCTCCTTATGGCAAGTACATTTTGAAAGAACTTGGCACGCTCTCTCAGCTTACAGCACTCTACCCTCTGTTCAGCATCAGTTCAGATGACACACCTAACACTTGTAATCATCGCGTGAAATCCCGCAATCTGGCGTGCGTCACAAAGACACAGACGGCTGCCGCGTCCGGAAGCCCCGAGTTCCCTATCGCACCAGCCTGTCGAATGCCAGTCAGCCACATATGGGAAAATGACGCATCGGAGTGATACGCGCTATATCAGATGGCTTTTTACGAAAGCAATTGTCATCCCGATGACAATACACCTAGGCAAACATTTTTACCGCCGCCAGCATGTACACATATTACAAAAATGCCCCTGAATACGGCGTTACCACAGACGCATCCCGACTTAACCAGTATAATACAGCAAGGGAGACGTCGAGTATGAGCCGACCGTGCGGCCGGCCCCATCCGCAACACAAAACACCGTGGAGTACATACACAATGCCGTGCTTACCCTGGAAGTTTACCATGCATGGCAAGTGACCTGGCATCCTGCCCACTAGTCATCACTCCGCGACTCTAGAGTGGCGACTGGGCACCTCAGCCTCAGACCGGCAGGGGTGGGCTCCCAACACCGGGCCTCGCAACCAGGGTCTTCAGCAGCACGGGGTGTGTGCTACGAAGCACACGCCCACCATTACACGAAACGGGACTACACTGCCGTCGCTCTATAAGCTACACTTAACTACGCGGCAGCGAAACTTAAAACTAAACTTTGCTCAGCCAGAAGCGCGAGCGCACAGCGACGACTGCCGCTCGCCGCCGGTAAGCCACCAGTACCTGAGTCGAACGTTCGGAAGAGTCGGGAATCTCAAGCACATCACGCACAGCATCGGAACCTGTTCATGTTTTTGCATTCACGCACCCGGTGCCCCCAAAGCCAAGGGAACGGAATGAAAAGGGGCGGACCCTCATCATCCGCATAAGCGCTCGCTAGGTACTCCAGTACTGAGCGCAGACCTGTCACCGACACAAAAAGTCACCTGCACTTGTCTACATGTACGTTAAGAACTAATGCATACATCAGTGGCGCTTAATCACAAGTAAAAGTCATCTTTATCGGCAGTCAGACACTGTGCAAACCGATGCCTCTAATACCTAAACAATTTAAACTTGGCATGCCGTCTTCGCTCCATGTTGTGCAAGCTCGATCTCATTATACGATGGGATAAGGTTCATGGGTCCAAATCACTGGTCATGCTAATACCAGTCCATGCTTCTCATCAGGCTTCGTCCCGCTGTCGCACCTCGATCACACATCCGCTGCAACCCTAGCATCAGTCTCAGGCACCTCGACACACGCATTCTCAGCGCCGCGGCGTTTTACTGGGGGCTATCTCAGCGCCGCGGCGTTTTACTGGGGGCTATCTCAGCGCCGCGGTGTTTTACTGGGGGCTATCGGGCCGGCGTCCACAGCCTCGTTGCAGACCAGACGGGTAGCGGTTCCATACGCGGCCTCCGACGGGCCACGGGTCAAACCGCAGACCACATGCGCCGGGACAGGTCAGAGTCATCAGCTGCGCAGTCCCACCGTGGACAGTCGTGCCAGAGGGAGGCTTTGCTGCTCAGCTGCAGTTGGATGCCCTGTCAGGCCGACCCATCAGCCCGCTCATCAGTATCACCAGCCGACGCATCAGACCCGCCAGTCCATCCCTCAGACCCACCAGTCCATCCATTAGACCCGCCCGTCAGTCCAACCGTAAGTTCCATCAGACCCGTCAGTCCATCCATCAATCCCATCAGTCCCATCAGTTCGCCCATCACATCCGTTAGTGAACCCACCAGACCCATCAGTCAACCCAACAGTCCCATCATACTCTTCAGTCCACCCACCAGTCCCGTCAGTCCCGCCAGCAGACGCGCCTCGCCTCCATCAGCGCCTGACGCCGCGTCAGGCGCTGATGATTGGCCAGGGCTGCTGTCGCTCGGCCGGCTGGCTCTGCCACCCCAGCAGGCGCAGCACCACCCCGCGCCGGGCCGCCGACCTCAGCTGGTAGCGCAGCCGGCCGGCGGCGGACGGCGGCGGCGACGGCGGCGGGCCGCCGCCGGACCTCTGCCAGTTCCAGCGCGGCACGGCGCCCCACATGAGGTCGCGCTCGGTCCGGTCCTCGGACGAGTTGCCCGCCGCCAGGAAGTTGGCCGCCCATATGCCGACACCGCGCAGTTTGAGGCTCGCCGCGCCCATGTACTTGTAGGTGAGGCTGGTGGCGTTGTCGAACCACACCTGGTGCGTCTGGTTCCAGCCCTCGAACTGCGGCACGGGAGGACGAGGCGCCGTTGGAGTGGGGTCAGCGTGGAGCCGCGGCGAACCGCGCGCCCTCACACAGCCAAGGCGTCGCGTCACCGGGAACGCTGGTGTGAAGGGTGACTGGGGGAGGGGGAGGGGGAACGCACTGAAATGAAGTGGTCCACAGAAATTTAAAGGGGGAAGCTCTATATTGAAAACTTACGGTACCCCATCCGAATGCGTGTTTTTCGGATGCATGATACTTTACACCGTAGGGGTGCATACTGCATGGTCTTGGGGGCTACCGCACTGATGATCATAACACCAGTCGCAAATATTCGCCACCTAAGCATGCAACTCCAGGCCTTCATAGGGTTACTGGATACGCCAAGGCGAGTGTTCATAAGCTCACCTCAAGATATCTCCGATGACAATCCAGGAGTGGCATGAGAAACGATACCAGCAAGTATTTGACAAGAGACGTCCTCCGTGCCAAACTGCAGCTACTGTGCCCTATCACCATCCCATAGGAGAGAACGCATCGCATCGAGTCCCTTCCAATCCTACCACTGCGCACCACGCCCGACGCTACGCGGCCACGCGCCGGCCCGCGTCTGACCTTGACATTGAAGTAGGGCGACTGGGAGTCGTTGGACCAGAAACGCTGCAGGGCGTACCGGTTCCAGACGGCCAGCCGGCTGTACGGCCGCTCGGAGCCGGCCGCGTCGCTACAGTTGACGTTACGAAACGGCACGCGGTCGATCTGACACACAGTGCCGTTCTGAAACGAGACGGTGCCGGGAAGTGAAGGTTGATGGCACTCTCGACAGATGCCGCTAGGGGCTACGGCCGACGACGAGCGCCAGACGCCTGACCGGGTCGGACGAGCGCCCCAGCATGGGTCACCACCTGAATAGCCAAGGGGCTGCGCCATACGTAACGCAAGAGTCCATAAACGCGCTTCCTCAGAAATAGCAGGAAGACGCATGACCTCATCTACGCGAAAATATTACATGCTCCTGAGCGAACCGGGTCTGCTACCTTTCCGCCAACAGTCACGCCACACCGAGTTTACATATGTGTTTGTGTAAGACTGTTTGTGTTAAAATGTGCCGGCGTGATGATACGCGTTCACATCATCCCCACGCATGCGAATAAGGTCACTGCACGGCTTTCAGTGCTGATTCACGTACACGAAAAGGCGCCATGTGGACCGTCTCGCTACATACATGCACAATGGACGAACAACGACCGTGTATGTTCACCCTCATAGCTCTTTATCCTCCTTGAAACATCAAGCGCACATTATGCAACCATTGGATCGAGCGAGAGACGTCCAGGCACCAGAAGTCCCCGCCACACGAGGGCACGGGGCTTACGTGTGTGACGTTGCGGCAGTGGTAGTCGTAGCCGTACCAGGGCACGCCGAGCACCAGCTTGTTGGCGCTGATGCCCATTTGCAGGTACTTCCTCACTCCGGCCAGAGTTCTGTTCAGCGGTGCGTTGGCACTGCCGACAGAAGACCGACTCCTCAGTCGATGCGTGCCGGACAGCGACGGTGACCACGTCCACGGTGAACCGAATAGCAATACCCAACTGTATCGACCGCAGTGTAATTCGTATACTGCATTATGGATGTAAATTAAACAATGCAGAATCACCCCTGATACACTCAGCGTATATACGCACCGGCTTACTAAAGCAGGGTTCGAGCCCTTCGGTCATTTTTCACATTCTCCTCTGAACCGACGGAGAACCATTTACGTTTGACCTCGCATGATTTCTAGCCTCGCACAAACTGCTGAACGCTTTGATGCATGCTCTTACATTACACACCCGGCCCCTTCGCGTGCAGACGGGGCACTAGGTGACCACTTGGCGAGCCCCCCCGCCCCCTCCCCCTCCAGACATACCCCGCAAGGCACTCCTTGGAGACGACCTGGCTGCGCAGGTCGTAGCCCATGACGAAGAGCATGTCGGTGAAGTTGTGCAGGCCGACGAAGTCATAGCAGCGCCCGTCGATGCAGTCCGGTGACCAAGGCACGTCCACTGTGAGCTGGAGCGTGGCCGGCCGGACGTGTCAGACGTGCGGACGAATGAGTGGGAAGTGCGAACAGACTTGTCGGAAGTGCGGGCGGATGTGTCCCAAGTACGGATGGATGTGTCACAAGTGCGGACGCATGTATCGCAAGTCCGATGGATGTGTCACATGTGCGGACGGATGTGTCGGAACAGCGGACGGATGCACCGGAAGTGCATACAGAGTTGGAGCCGATCGTCGCTGGACAGACAGCAGACACTACGCGTCAACACTGGGAGCGTTTCAAGCCGCTGGAGCCAGCCATCACATTTCGCGCGACAGGGCCCGCACGACTGTCCGCACAGCAGTGTGCTTTAGGAGCACCTACACCTCGACGAGTAGTCCGCCGTTCTCCCTTCGCTACCAAACCTCACGAGCACGGCAGGCCTCGCCCCACACCTGTAGACGACGCACTCACCACTGTCTGGACGTTGAACCGCGTGAGCGCGCGCCGCGTCTCGTTCACCAGCTGGACGTAGGCGGCGCGCGCCGGCTCCTTGGCGCCCACCGGGTCCTCGAAGTCGATGTTGATACCGTCCAGGTAGTGCAGCCGGGTGAAGCTGACCTGGCGCGCCACCCACTCGGCCCGGTAGGTGGCGTTGGTAACGTTCGCCTTCAGGAAGTTGGCTGGAAGGCGGCGGCCGTCGTGAGCGAGAGTGAAAGGCGCGGAGCTGCGGCCCTGTGCACGCGCACAATGTGCCGCCGTGCAGGGGCATCAGCAGCGGCCGTGCAGACACCGTCACGGCACGGCCACGGCGCCGGCAGAGCCCTATTAGCCGGCCATTACTGCAAGGTTAGGTCACATAGGGTCGGCAAATGTATGCATTATCAGGCAGAAGGTGCACAATCAAAGCAAACAGTTCCAATAAACTTCAGTTATTTGCATTTCAACGCATGAAATACAACGGCATTCCCCGAGAGCAGCGCCAAAACACATTATACTCATAAATGATACTTTCTCTCGTTACCTCGTTAGGTGGATACCTCGAGCCAACTAAATACGCAAACGGAACGGAATGACACGGGTTCATTGCTAATCACCACGAGAGGGAGCGTGTCCTGGTGTATCTGGGTTTCATCCTGATAATAACACACACCTGAACATGCAGTTAAGTCTGTAGCGGAAGAACTCAAAGATACCAATTAACCTAACAAACGAATCTATTGCGAACACATCACGCCACAACACAACGCTTGACCACTTGACGCGAATGTAATATCGTACAACCACTGTGTTGCGTTTCCCCACCCACGTTTGTCCCAGGATGAGCGAAAAGGTCGTGTCTTTTGTGCAGGGTAGAGGGATGAAGCACTCATCGCTGAGGTTGGCGCATTTGCCGCCATCCGTCTGCGCTCTAGCGATGCCGGCGAGCAAAGGCGGCGGCCAGGCCGGACGCCAGTCACACCCATCATCAGCTAATGACTTCAGATTTCCGTATCACAACGGCCGCCTCCCAAACGCATACAATTTGGCGACGATTTGCTCAGGCCGTGAAATCGGGTCATCATCCACCACCCTACGGTGGATGATGACCCGACTGACCCTATGGGCGTATGGTTTAGCTGGGAGGCGGCAGCGTGGGCGAGGGGCCACAGGGAGTGCAGGTCACGTGACAGGTCACCGGGAGCATCGGCCACGTAACGGGTCACCACGAGGACTCGGGTGACCAGAGAACCGGGGGATCGAAGGCCAGAGGACAGAATGAGAGTCCAAAGGTCACACCACGCGTCACCGGCCTGGAATAGCATGTGACGTCAATCCCGCTCGCGCGTCCACCGGACGCTGGGCTGCAAACACATCCCGTATTCTGACGTCAGGGCGGCATCACGACGCGCCTGCTGTTGCCAGCTGGATCTCCTCCAAGCAGGGCAGGCCAGGCCGGGCCGGCTGGGCTCAGGTGTTGGCAATGACACAGGCGTATCGGTTTCGTGAATGAAGCCGCACATCTTCGTTTGGGAAAACATCTAAAGCACTGGTTGGCTAGAGTGCAACAGTGCAAATAAACAATAGCAGTATATGACTTTGACCCCTATTGGCCCAGCCATCAGAATAGATTCATATGACACCTTGATGTAGTATATTTTGAAAGCGTGGCATCACGTGGCTGAATGTGGCAAAATAGCTCAGTCTTAAGACGGACCAAGTGCGACTACGGAAACTTACTTCGCAGCGTTTTGTTTTCTGAACCACTTGCAAGCCCCATACTAAGCATATCCTACTCCCATTAAAATGTTCGTTGAGCTGCTGCTTAAAATACGCTGGATGCTTGACACACCTGATTACATTCTGCCGCTTGAAGTGGCGCCAATTGTATGTACTTGGGAAACATGTTCAGTATTTTCGGCTGTTTCAGTAAAAAGGCAGCATAGTTCTGTGCGGTTGGAAGCGAGGCACTCCTTCGAAGCACTCGGATTATCTCTAGCGGGATCACCAGCAACGGCTCGATTAAAGCAGCGCTGCAGGGGCCGGTCTAAGCGTATTACAGGCTTAGCCCGGTCTGCACAGGGCCCGCGCCACGGCGCGGCGGGCCGGCATCCGAGGCATTCATTGGTGAGGTGTTCTCCCGGTGTTCCGCATACCGCGCCCCACGAAAGTGCGCTAGACACCAGCGGCGCCGAATAGCACGCAGGGACTCGCACAGCCTGGTTACAACCGGCCAATCAACGGTGGCGTGTCGGCTTCCTGTGTCGTTGCGACGGCACAGGAGGACAACACAACACTGCCTGCCCACCCAGCGCCACCCGCCCCCCCCCCTTCCCACAGACACTCATCCACCAGCAGACACGTCAGTCCCATCAGTTCACCCATCAGGCTCGTCAGCACCGCCAGCGGAGACACGTCTCGCCCCCAACAGCGCCTCACGTCTGGACCCGTCCTGCAGCGCCTGCTGCTCCAGCGGCCGCTGCAGAACGACCAAACGACTCGTGACAACGCCCTGCTCCGAGTTGTTCTGTTCCGATACACTTCAACCACGGGCCGCGGTGTTTTCGCCGCGACCCAACAGGCTGGCACAAACTGCGTTCAACTGCAGTAGCGGAACCAACGGGCATTCATGAACACGTGCGACAGCCAGCAGGGCGCCCACATATGAACGAATATACATCACGAGAGAAAAGACCAATAGCCGGCCGCATCGGGCGTTTCTCCGGTACAGCAAAAAACGTAAACAAACCCTGTGCAAAAGTGACCGGCGGTGCCTGCTTCAGAGTTCGACAAACCACGGCCGTTCACGGCAGACGGCGTCTATCCTGATACTGCGCAGTCATCGCACGGCCTGTGAGGCGGGACGGTGGAGGCCTAATAAGGTCTGTCGGCGTCGCCGTCTCACGTCCGCGGCGGAGGAGCGGACATGTCCGAGCGGGGTCGGCCGCCGCCGCCACCGCTCGCCACCAGCCGGTGCGCTGCTGACCGCGTCCGGACGCCCCAGCGTCAGCGGCAGACTAATGGCCCCGGCGGACACGAGCGGCCGTCGGGAGGAGGGACGATCCCGAGACGCCGCCTGGCCGGCACCGCAGCCGGTGAACGATGGGGAGCGTGATCTAGGTCAGTGGGGTCACCCGCACCGCTCCCCCAACCCCCTCAGCCGTCTGCGCCAGCGACGGACCTGTCCCTGTGCACTGTCAGCACCTCTCGCCGTCAGCACCCGGTGGGATACCGCCGCGCTGACAGCATCCGGAGGTCAGCGCACTGTCAGCACCCGGAGAGAGATCAGCGCACTGTCAGCACCCGGAGACAAATGGACACACCAGCGAGACGCTCCCGCAAACGTCGAGCTCGCGACGACGTTGACATAAAGGACAGGGCGGTGACGACGTCGCCAGGACAGGACTGGCGACGAGACTACAGATCACTGAGGCCACCGCACTGCGTGGTTCCAGAGAAACGGGCGAACGACGAGCAAAGAACGTCTCCACGGGAGCTCGCATAGCCACCAGTATGCAATGCAGTCCCCTCGAGCGCAGAACATGCTATTTTTCAGACGACAGCCAGAGGCAACAAGTTAGGGACAGCAGACTACACGGTTCTGCGACTGTTGGCGATCCCGACAACATTGGCCACCACACCAACGACAACGTGTTCGTTCGCCCTCGGCTCTGGCGCCGGAAGCGCGCACGTCGCCGGGTCGTGACCTGCGGGCGGCCCATCTAACCACAAACGGCCCGGCGAGGCCTTCTAACGGGCGTGCGTCACCACGCCACCCTTCCGCAGTTACCCACCGAAACAAGCACCAGCGCCCACCCAATCCACACGTGTTCGTCCCCATCCTCCCCACGCCACAACCCACCGGCAGCTGCACGCTCTCAAAAGTCGTAGCGAGGGGCCAGCGGCAGGCCGGGTCCAGCTGGCAGCCGGGCGCGGCCCGGCGCGCGGTACCGGACACGCGGCCACCGCAGGTGACGCTGGCCCCGGCGCGGCCCGGCGCGCGGTACCGGACGCGCGGCCACCGCAGGTGACGCTGGCCCCGGCCCTGGCCCCGGCGCGGCCCGGCGCGCGGTACCGGACACGCGGCCGCCGCAGGTGACGCTGGCCCCGGCCCTGGCCCCGGCGCGGCCCGGCGCGCGGTACCGGACACGCGGCCACCGCAGGTGACGCTGGTCCCGGCCCCGGCGCGGCCGCTGGCCCCGGCCTCCGGCCGCCGAATCGCGTTTGAAGTAGAGCGGCCGATCTCGCGACGGCAGCTGGCGGCGCGCTGCACGCCGCTGCCGTCGCGGCGGTGAGTTGATCACACCGAGGAGGCAGCGGACGACGCGCTGCACGCCGCTGCCGTCGCGGCGGTGAGCTGAGCACACCGAGAAGCGCAAACGGCGCGCGACGGCGCAGCCGGGCGAACGGTCGATAAACCGGCGCTTAACGAACTGTGCTCAGACGCGCTGACGTTTAAACGCGGACAGAACGATGTCACGAGAAACTTGGCCGACAGGGTGTGGAAACGCGGATATGGACTGAAGCCAAAGCCGTGAAAAAAACACGACTTGGATGTCAGAACAGACTCCAACAAGACATAAACGGTGTGAAATGTACAAGGTGCCCAGACACATTGACCAGGCATCAATGCCGTTTATTAACACATCAGTTCCACGCTGGTTATAGCGGACAAGAACACGACGCTCCGCAGCCTAAAACAGCGTTATAAAAAAATAAGCTCTGCTATCCGTTCGGATCTTCAAATATCAGGCAAGCTATCAGAAGCTCGGCGGCGCACATGAGTCAAACGGCTGACCAAGCCGGTCATCATCTGCCCTGGGGCGGGACGGGCTACCTCGCTATCACGGAAGTCGGCCACCGGACCACACGGGGTCACGCTCGGCCATTTTTTGAGTCACTGCCGGCAACAAAGGCACGCACAGCGCTCGGCTATCCCTCAATTATGCGCGATTATGCCGACCCATGGGCGGCGTTTCCGGTGCCCGGGGCAGAAGAGGCGCAGCCGGCTCCCGGTCGGCCGGTCACGTGCCGTCCCGACGCCAGCTGACTGCGCCGAAGACCGGCCGCGGCCCGGGCGGCGGCAAGGGGTGTGGGGGTGCGGGGGGAGGGGGGACCGGCACTGACGAGTGACTAGCCCGCCGGACCGGGCGCCCGGGCGGCCGCGGCCACCGCAGCGGTCGGGGCGGTCACCCGGAAGCACCGCGATCGGTGACACGGCGACGCCTCAGTCCACCAGCGTGCAAACGGCCGCCCGCACCGGCACGTCCAGCGAGTACTTGGCCTTCTCGCGCGAGAGCGCCTTGTGCCGCTCGAACGACAGCTTGTCCGTCTCGGGCCGGTCTGCCCAGTGCAGCACGATCTCCTGGTCGCACGGACACGAGCGCACGAACGCCGGCTCCGAGTAGGCGCAGTGCATGTAGCGCCAGAAGTGCGCCAGCTCCACGCCGATGGTGTAGCCTTTCATGGCGGCGCAGGCGACGCGCAGGTGCTGGAGCTTGGGCATCAACTCGCAGTCGAGCTGCGTCAGCCGCGCGCCGCACAGGAACGGACCGGGCGCCTCCGCCAGGAAGGCGTCCAGCTTGCGCAGCTCGGCCTCCAGGTGGCTGGGGTCGCGGCTCACCGCCTTCATGTAGAAGCAAAAGCGAGAGAAGACGCCGGCCGTGGCCAGCTCAGCCTGCGGGCACACGTAGGCCAGGCCGGCGCCCGGGAACGCCTGCTGCAGGTACAGCGCGATGTCGTCGGCGTTGTCGAGCGCCACCTGGCCGCACACCACCGCCGGCACGTGCTTGAGGCCGAGCCGCGCGAACGCCTCAGGCGGCCGCACCACCGACACGGGCACCGGGTCACCGCAGGTCAGCAAGCCCGCCGCCTCAGCCGCCAGCACCGCCATGTGCACCGCCTGGCTGAAGGGGCAGGCGCCCGGCCGTCGCCCGTCAGCGCCCGCCTTCACGTACACCGTCATCGCCGGCAGCGCCGCGGAGCCCATGGCGTCGCTCGGCCGCCGGCGGCCCACTGACCGGCTGCGCTGGCGGCGCCGTCGGTCGACGCCAGCCGGCGTTTATTTACACTGCCTGAAATACGGCGCTGGCGGCGGCGCGGTGCCGGTGCCGGTGCCGCCCTCTGCCGCGCGCGTCCCCCGACTGCGGCCGGCGGGCGGCGGCGCCAGCGACCGGCGCACGGGCGGCGCCAGCGGCCGTCCCCCAGCGCCGGGCCGGCCGCCGCCGGCGCCCAGCCAGTGCTCGCCCCGCTATATTTGGCGGACGGCGGCGCCGACATACCGGCGGCGGCGCACGGGCTGACGGGCCGACAGAGCCGGGATGCGCCTCGGCCCGCGCCGCTGGGAGTCTCCGCTGTCCGGCACGCTGACGGACCGGTACTGCCGACACACCGGCACGCATCGCGCACCGTCCCCCGTAGGGCTGAGGCCACGCTGCGCCGGTCTGAATTATAATGAGTCAGTTCTTAAGAGAACCAGTGTGATTCACACGGCGATGTTCTGTTTTCGTTGGACTTGCGCCTCGACTTTGGCTGGCATCGAGTAACTCGCCGCACATGCTACCGCCGTTTCAACCCAGTGTTGGTGGTGTCTCGGACCTTGATGCTCCCAACAGCCCAGCCAGACCAGGCTCCCGAACACACGCAGTTTTTGTCCAGTGAGCCTTTCTTTTTCGGGGTGCTTTCAGGATTGCGGCGCTTCAATAAATCAGTGTCTGAATATAGAAGTGGAACAGGCTGTTCTGAGCGAAGCTCAACAACTGTTTACCGGCGAACGCATTTGATACAACCCTGCCTCTGCGCCATGAATGACGAGGCGGGACACACAGCAAACACCGGGACCTATCCTCTGTACACTGAATGAGCGGTACGCCGGACACGTGCCGGGGGCCCCATCTCTCACTCTCTGCATACACCGCCAAAGCTACACGCCCAACACACGACGGAGCATCCGCTTCTTCCTCGCTTTATGCGCTGCGGATGGGTGCGGCCGACGCAAGTCAGTGTTCCTCTCCGCCTCCCCGTGCGGGCGCACTGCCGAAGCGGCACACCCCAGGCGTCTGCGCCGGGACCCACCTCCGCACGGACACTGGAGAGGCAGAGCACCCTATACGCACGTCTGGACCCATCTCTCGCTCTATGCGCACGGACCTACACGTGCTTCCCGACATACGCCCGCAGCCCACTCCCCCGTATCCCTCGCTACGATGACGAAGCAGCACAGCCGTCACACGACATGACCCGGCTCTCTCCATCTCTGTACGGACGGCTGGCGGCTGGCGATGCTGCAGCCGTTCGGCATCCGCCTAACGCTGACACGGTAGCGGGGCGTAACGCCGAACCAAGTACCAGATGCCGTGCAAGGAAACGAACACACGAGCAACACACGAAGTCCTAACGAAGCCGTCTTCGTACTGAGATATGCCTATGTTAAACCTTGAACACGTGCTTCGCATCTTCTGTTTGCTATACAACGTAGTATTTGGGCCTGAGTAGGTGCACCGACGTGGCGTGGCTGAGTTGGATGCCATTTAAGCCGCTCATTTCGACATCCTGCTCGCTTTCGAACGAAGCGGAGCCACGTTGCAAAGTCACGTGGTGTACATGCATCGTTGTTCTATTTATGTCACATGATCGCTGCGATGCACTGCCGGCTGTCCGGCACGCCTGGCATCCACAAGAGGGGCGTCCGCATACCAACCATGGAAACATGGCGGGGCTGGGGCAGGACCGGCAGCCGCGGCGGCCAGCTGTCATATACATTACATACGGCGGAATAAAGAGGAGAACAGATCGCGCACGCCGATTTAAGAAGTACACACGCGTGTTACACCTACTTTACTTTGAGAACATTTGAGTCGCGAACATAATTCAGTGCATTCATTTGTATGTTTTGATGGAATGATGACTTCAAGGTTTCGATAATGACTTCATGATCCACTTTCTGATTTTCAAGCTTTGATTCCTCCGATGTGAGGACTTGATTCCTCAAGAACGTCATTCCAGTCAAGAGGTTTTAGGACCATATGTGCCAAAAATTCCTCCTTTGTGACGTTCTTGCACCCATGCCACGAGGCAGCATTTTGACGAAAACTTCTATATGTATTTCGAAAGTAACTTTAAACACTTTTCGGAATCGGACCACTCTAAGAATTTCGGAACGGTAGTGGGCGGCCCGTTTGCACCTCTGTGCCAAAAGCTTAGGGCCATCGCCTGCCAAACAGTACTCTGTACTTGTAGTATCATACATCGGCGCTAGATGTCTCCATTTCAATGCACGTGCTTGAGTTCGCTTACCACTTCAGCTGCTCACAACTGTTGCAAATACAACAAAAACGGCCTGCCGCACAACCAGAATTGCTTTTAAGAGGGAGGAAATGCAGCACAGCTGATCTACTTATATCTCGAGTCGAAAAGTACAAATAGCCTGTGCAAGGCTCCAGAATAGGCGGAGGGAAGGGCGTGTCTCCATGGCTGCGCCTCTGCACCCACAGGACAGGAGAGTTTCAAAATCAGATGTTCACCAGTGCGTCTAACAAAAAATGAATCCGTGCCACACAAATATGGTACCCTCAGTTGTCACACTAAAACACAAAGACTACTTCGTCATCCTAGTGATTTGTAAGAAAAAATTGATCGGCCTCCGTTACCGCACAAGATCAAAGTGGCTTTTGCGCGTTCTCATTTCGCCGTGGGCGCGCCGTTGCCGATGCCCCTCGTCGACACATCCGCGGCCGGCGGCCCTGGTGACGGCCGTCCGGAGCGGGGCCGACGGTCTGCGGTCTGCGGCGGCGCCGCCCTCGTCGCCGGGCCCAGCTGCGGCCACAGCTGCGGCCAATAACGCCGCCGGCGGCCGGCCGACCGGTCAGCGGCGCCGGCGACCGGCCCCGGCCACGCTGATAGGTCACCGGGAGACCATGGCCCCGGCTAAAACACGGCCACCAGGCCAGGTCCGAGAGAGCAAGGCAGCGGGGAGGCCGATTCCACCGGACGGCTGCCTGTGCACGGACACGGGCACGGCACAGGTGGCCGGCATATGTCACCCGCGCGGCTCCACACACAGACAGCTGACGCCGAAGCCCGACATTCCACACCTGACACCACGTTTTGCAGTCGACATCCGCGTCAGATTGGCCGGGGTGGAACGGCTGTCCGGATCGACCCGACTTGCCCATGTTCAGAAATGTTCCGGACAACCGAAACGGGTGTGGTTTGTGCGGACTGACTCACCGAACAGACTGCGCGCTGGTGTCAAAGTCGTAACCTTCGCTTTCTCAAGCACTTTCTGTCCCTTCTTCCTCATTCCAGCTTCATTCTGCCTCTCCACGCTAGGCCGCTTATCCGGCCTATCCCCATGCACCGGCCACGAGTGGGCTGAAGTGCCTTCAGACGGGCGTCCTGCCCGCGCGCTAGGGCGTGACCTATAGAGGCGTGCCGGCCAAGTCCCGGTAGCGCGGGATTCTCGTGCGCATATAGCGTGCTCCAACACCATCCACTATACCTCGTCTCATAGCCCCAATTAACCGCTGCTGACCGAAATGGTTATTGCCCAAAAACATACTGATGATCTGACACTTCCAGTTACACCACATCTTGCGATAATCCTGTCGCCGGCGCCTCTCCCGGTTGGTTTTCATCAACTGGCGCCAGCCGACAGAAGAGGTCACCGGACGTCCGTCAAAGTCGGGCCCTCCAACACCGCCGACGAAAGACAGGCCGTCCTCGCATTCTCCCACGGCTGGCGCCGCCCCCGCCGGCAGCGCGGCGCGCTCAGGTGGGCCAGCGACGGCGACGGAGACGGCGGCGACAGCAGGCGGCCGGCAGCACACGTGTCCGGACGCGACAGGAGACTGGCCACCGGCTAGGTCAGCTGGGTGGCGCCCGGTCAGGTTTGGCTCATCTGGTCCAACGGACGGGGACCGATGGCAGTCCTTCGACGTGGGTCGGGGGAGGGAGGGGGGGGGAGGGGAAGCTGCACTTTGGAACGACCTTACCCAAACTCGCACAGCAAAGTTACTATACAGTGAAGGCAGTCTGCAATGATACCATCTGAAGGACGATCGCACATGCCAGCTTCTTCATTATCACGAGAATGAAGCGCGCGGTTCCCACACTAACTCAGCCCGTGGGCGCCGGCAAATACAGACTGGCTACGGAATGCCAGGCTTCGCCCCCGCGCGGCCCCAGTCCGGCCCGCGATGCCGCGAAGGATAGGAGTCTCCGGAAGCTTGCAGTGGACACGTGCTCGCCCTAAATACAGACCGGCTACGGAATACCAGGCTTCGCCCCCGCGCGGCCCCAGTCCGGCCCGCGATACCGCGAAGGATAGGAGTCTCCGGAAGCTTGCAGTGGACACGTGCTCGCCCTAAATCTACGGGCGTTTGCAGACATAACAAACACGACTCAGACGCCGCGTAGCGAGTTCTCGCCTCATAATGAGTCAAGGGCCATGACCTCCGGAAGGGGCGAAGTCCGGACGGGGCATCTGGTCTCGCTCCGATGGGGCCCGGTCTGGCCCGTCTCGCTCAGCACCGCAGTATGTCCGCTCATCGCGCTCCACAGCACAAGACAGTAGTTATATATGTATTTTTTTTGCTTTCGAACTGTTTCATGTTCGATCTTCAGCTACTTATCTCAACTCACAAAAAATCATTGGATGTTGCCCGTTTTTCTCGAAATGACCTATATAAACACATACTTTAATAAAACCTGCTCTTAGTCTGCTGGCGCCTTTGGCAGCTCCAATCGGTGCTCTTATACTGGCGGGCTTCCTGTGTATTTTTGTGATGGGATGCATCTGGCGAGACCTTGTTTCAACCACCCGGAGCCTCCTGTCCACCAAAAGGGACTCGTATAGGTCAATGGTCATCCAGGGCCTCGTACGGGGTCGAGATTGTCTCCTGTGCGTCTTAATGTCCCTCCTTTTAATTCGCTGGAAGTCTGCCTCGGTCATCTAAGGCCCCTTGTCGATATCATGAGGCCTCCTGGTATTCCAAAGGGTGAGGGAGGGGGCTGAAATGGTGGAAGAATTGAAAACCGACCGAGTTTTTGTGCTCGTGACAAGAAACAAGTGTAATACAGTCCGGACCAATAACCACATCCAGAATATCCACCTCTGCCGCACGAAATGTCTGCTGACGTCAAGCACCAATTGATGGCAAATATTACTTGCAAACAAAGCCTAGCGTCTCCTTGGCGCTTTGCAGTACATGCGTAATCACATGAGTATGCAGGTAGCGCACGTCAACAATTCTACCCCGATTGAAAACGTAGGTAGCTCGCGTCGGAATGCTCCGCATCCTCAGTTCGCCGCTTCAACTGCTAACAGCGCTGCTTCCGGTCGCCTTCGAGATAAGAGCTACCGGTGTGCGCAGCCCTGCCGGCTACCACCGATCACAAAACTGACGTCACGTGATCTGGTCACCCGAGCCGCCCGGGCCGTGTCAGCGTTGGCGTTCACATCTCACGTTACCCGGGGACTTCCCCAGCCACGCCCAGCCGTGGGCAGCGACAACAGCGCCGCGGTGCGACCGTGCGCTGTGCTGTCAGGTCACGCTGGCCCGGTCCCTGTGGCCGAAGACCGGCTCCCTGACGCAGGACCATCCAGGCTCACATCCAGCTCACGGTCATTGGACCACGTCCGTCTGATGCCCCCCCCCCCCCCCCACCGGCTTGAGGTCACGCTGGCCCGGTCCCCGTGACCGTGACTCAGCGGCGTTACCCTCCCCCCCCCCCTCCGGGGCCGCGGCCGCCGCGTCCGGCCGCCGTGCCACTGACCGTTGTGCAGGACGCGCACTTTGTGCCGGTGCGCGTGGCACACGATCTGCGGATCGAAGAAGTCGAACAGCACGATGGCAGTCAGCTTGTCCCAGTCGAACGTCGCCCACGTCTTCTCGGTGGTGTTAAGCACGAACGCAAACACCTGGCGACAACGGGCGGAGGATCAGTATTAGACGAGTAGTTTTTGGTTTGGGTTTAGGTTAGATTCCAACCACGAATGACCATTTAAGAGGCATGGGATTTTAAAAAAGGTAAGAGGTGGGGTAGTACTGCAGCCATCGTAGGGGTACTCCGCCGACGACCTCCGCACAGAGACCGTCTTCGGGGTTGGGGTAGACAGTCGGGCGGACTTCCGCCGGCTCGACACTAAGCCGGCTCACAGCCGACCGCAGCTCGGCACTACGCCGGCTCACAGCTGACCGCCAGCTCGACACTAGGCCGGCTCACAGCTGACCACAGCTCGGCACTAAGCCGACTCACAACTGACCACAGCTCGGCACTAGGTCGGCTCACAGCTGACCGCAGCTCGGTTCTCAGCCGACTCACAACTGACCACAGCTCGGCACTAGGCCGGCTCACAGCTGACAACAGCTCGGCACTAAGCCGACTCACAGCTGACCACAGCTCGGCACTAGGCCGGCTCACAGCTGACAACAGCTCGGCACTAAGCCGACTCACAACTGACCACAGCTCGGCACTAGGCCGGCTCACAGCTGACCACAGCTCGGTACTACGCCAGCTCACAGCTGACCGCAGTTCGGCACTAAGCTGGCTAACAGCTGACCGCAGCTCGGCACTAGATCGGCTCACAGCTGACCGCAGCACGGCACTAAGCTGACTCACAGCTGACCACAGCTCGGCACCAAGTCGGCTCACAGCTGATCGCGACTCACCCCGGTGGCATGGACAGCGTTGGAGGATTCAGGATGAAACGGTTGGCGGGAACAGCAGGACAGCCGATGTCCAGCGGCAGGGCTGAACAGGTGTATTTCAATAAAAAACACAAAGATAAAGGACTGCTACGTTTTTGAGGACTGGACCAAACAAAACTACGATAATTTTTCAGAAAACTAACGACACTGCTGCTACATCTGCCAAGCCGCGTCCCCAACCAAAGATAAAAAACAACTCCTTTGGGGACGTTTTTCAGTGTCACAAAAAAGCAGCAAAAAAAAGGCATGCGAGCGTTCAAAGCTCCACCGCCTGCGCCACTGTTTTCTATCTCGAGTGTCTAGCCACATATGTTGGCGCCTGTTTATGCCATTAGACGCACGCCACGTGCCGCACAGGCAGGCGTGTGACGACAACCGGGCCCAGTCTCGTCGAGCTGTCAGCACCGATAGCACTGTAGTTCTGCCAGTGCAGCCCGTTGACACCGGTGGGCTGACCTGCCACATCGTCCGCCATTTCTCCAGACTGCACGTGGTCTTGGCATTCAGCGCAGGACAGATGAGAGCTGACCTAATGCGCCGACTGGTGTGCACTGACTCTTAACACGCGCCCGGATGGCCGCTTAGACGCCCTTCGCTTGGGTGGGAGTCAATTTGACCCCCTGAGATCTCAGGAATTAAGAAGGCTAGGAACACCAAATGCACAAGGCGTGTGTGCCTGCACGCTAACTCACGTAGGTCCAATTTTGAGGATCCTAGGTCCTGACCTTCGGATAAAATAAGATCAAACAAGGTCAAACTCCAAGTTGGTCTCCAAAGTGTTCCCAGAACCTAGGTACCTGTTCTAAGCAAAAGTTCACGTGGCCATTTCGGTTCGGTGACTTTGTTTGACTTTTTGAAGGTCATGGTGACCAAAATCATAGAAGACTGCTTCAATTTTGCATTTGAATAAGCGACAAAGATTATGCAAGGCAGTATGTTCCTAAAAACGAAACGTTGGCTTGCGTAAATTTTGGTCAGTGACCGATTCAGACCTTTAAGAAGCCCATGAAAGGTGTCTTATGCGGTTCCTGTTATAAATAAATTGAAAATGAACACCAGAAACTACCCCATAACACAAGCCCTAGAGAAATATAACAGGTTCGTTTTGACCTTGGTCTGGCCTTCATACCTGACCCTAGGTCAATGGAATTTGGTCATTTAATTGTGTGTTCCAAGAAAGTATTTCAGAGATGTACGGCTTTGCCTAACAATCGGTTGTTCCATAATATTTAACGATTCCTAAAAAGTGGCTTCGTTGAATCCACAGCCTGACTTTGACCTGCCGTATGTCAGCGACTTTACAAGCTACATCTAATTTTTTATATCATACGATTCAATATTCAATTTTCTACACCTATGCAAAATTTGGCGCGGCCACGCCACGCCGTTCGCAAAGCACTTCGGGGAAAACCTCAAGGAGAAGGGGCAATTTGATTGCCCACCCGAGCGCGTGTTAACACGGCCCGTGTAGCCGGTTGAACATCCTTCGCTCGGATGGGGGTGAGACAATTTGGCCCCCTGATATCTCTAAACTAAGCGAGCTAGTTACACCACATTTACAGGCCGTGTTTGCTTGTATGTTAGCTTTCATGTGTCAAAATTTGAGGTTCCTAGGTTATGATCTTCGGATCAAATAAGGCCAAACAAGGTCGAAGTCCAGACTAGTGTCCAATGTACCCCAGGCCTTCTCATGCAGCCGCCGTGAACTTAGAAACCTGTTTTAAGCAAAAGCTCACTGGTGTTTATTTAAGGTCAGTGACCTTGTTTGCCCTTAAGACGGTCATTGTAACAAAAATCATACCAGAGTGTTTTGGTTTCTGCATTTCAATACCCATCAAGAATTACGCTACGCGGTAGGTTCCTAGCAACAAAATGTTGACCTTGGTCATTTTAGGTCAATGACCTATTCTGACTTTTAAGAAGTCAATGAAAGATTATAATGCAGTCGTTATTATCAACATATTGCAAATGGGCATCAGAGACTACTTAATACAGCATGCTCTTGAATAAAAAACAGGTTGCTTTTGACCTTTGTTTCAGCTTCCTACATAGCCCTAGATCAATGGACTTTGTGAATTGTGTTACAAACTGTTGTGTTGCCTAAGAGACAATTCCAGAGATACGCTTCGTCATTGCGTCACATATCGGCAGCGCCACGTTTGCTCAGAACACGGACAGCTGCGCGTGGGTTTAACCACCGCATGGCGGGGGAGAAGAGACTAGGGACTGTTGTCATTGGGGCTTTACGACGCACTCAGCTGCTGCGGCTATATGCGTCGCCTGCCTCTCACCCTAGCAGGACGGGCGAGCACCACAGGAAATAGAACCTCGTACCTCTGGCTTCCCAGACGCGCCGCGTTACACGTTAGACGCGTTAACCACCACGCTACTGACACCCTGAGTGAAGACTAAGCTCTTCCAATTTCTCTAACATGGGCCTTGGCCAAATGTTGCTAGTAGCATGTACGTTCGCAGGTGTGGTGAGAGACGTTCATTTTTTTATTTTGCTTTCGTAAAATGAAAAATGAGTACCGCAGCATTTTTAAAGGGAGTTTCTCACCTTTCGTACTTTTAAATCATAGTGACATCAGACGCGTATGATTTCATTAGTAATGCCAGTTTTCTCGAAATCCATTTGAATAGCTCAGAATTTTGATTTGAAGTAGCTGACCCCGCGGGAGGAATCTCATTTGACTCCCTGCTCGCCACCATGAAAATAAGACATCTCATTTGTCTTACTTTTCCTACGTCTGTGACCTGTAACGTTTATATCACACTTCGGTGCCAAAATGCTTCTGTCAAAAATGCTACGAAAGCTTGAAACAATCTCTCAGCGAAGCAAAAATATGCGAACATGACGTTATTATCCCGCGAATTCAACGAAACGTTGCACTATGGCTTTGACTCCTACCCTGTTGCGTTTACCGCAGTGGCTCTTTTCGAAGCGTGCTTTGGCTTTGGGAGTGGAGGCGTCACATGATCCATCAGGAGCCTGGTTCAAACTTCAACCAATGCGCTTCTCAGTAACAGGTCCCTGGCCACTTGGCAAATCATTACCGTTCGTTAACTGGCACCAGTACAGGTACGCAGGGTGGTTGTCACGGCAACGGTGATCGTGACTACAGGGAAGAGAAAGCGTTGACAGCGTAATTTAAGTAACAAAGGGACACTACCCAGTGTTTTTATGAGACGTATGAGATCCGGAGGTTTCATTAGGGTTTGCTTTTAACATATGCCCCAAAGGTGGAGCACTCTCTTGAAACGGGGAATATGTGAATATCCTCTGTTGAGTCCGATTTAAAAACGCCATGTGAGGCAAGCCTGATTCGCATGAAGCATGCCCTTCCATTTTTGGGAGATGGTTACATACATACAGCGGATAGCAAGGCACAGTGAAATAGCAATGCAATCAGCACAATGTTTTACAATCATCGTTCATTAATCATCGCAAAATGACTATCTCATGGCATAACCACATTTAGGTTAGAATTCATTCGCTTACAAACCCTTCAGGAATGTCGTGTCGAATTCCTGCCAAACCCTCGCATAACATGTGTGAACAGTGTGTCCGAACGCTGAAACATGAGTCAGCCCGCTGTAAGCCCCATATCTACAACAGCTGATAGCGGCGTCATAACATGATACGCGTCCGCCAACACGGCAGGACGGACTGCAAACTCAAGTGGCGCGCTGGGCATGTTGACGCGCATCGTGCCGGCCTTTGCCCGATTCATCGCGGAAGACCAGGACCACTTCCGCACGCTCCCCCCCCCCCCCCACATCCCTGCCTCGGACACCAGACACCCGCTGGAGCCCCTCCTACCCCGGAGTCAAGCCGCCGGGGTGGCCAACGGGTTATTCCCCCGACGCCAGGCCACAGCCGCGCCCACGTGACCGACGGCTAAAGGACGGCAGTAGCCGTGGGACATGATTACATACATACAGCGGGCTTTCATATGGGGCAGGCATTCCCGTGTTGCGACGATACCCCAGAGACCATGTCAGAGTCAAACCACTGACACGTTCTCAGCTCCATCGCCACGTCAGCCCCACGTGGCGGAGCTGGCCCGTGTTGGTCACCTGGGGCGTCGTCAACTCCTCGAGATCACGTGGTCTCAGCACCGCCGTGACGTCAGCATCACGTGGCCAGCATAGTTCCAACCTCACCGTCACGTGCCGCGTCGCGCGCCACGACGAGCGGGCAGACGCAGCTGACGGACTTGGGACTGACCTCGCTCGGCTCCGCTTTAGGCTGGGTTACCGGCTGACACCACTAGGCCAGCAAGCAGACGCAGCTGGCCGACTCGGGACTGACCCCGCTCAGCCCCACTTCAGGCTGGGTCACCGGCTGACATCACTCGGCTCAGCGAGCAGACGCAGCTGGCCGACTCGGGACTGACCTCGCTCAGCTCCACTTTAGGCTGGGTCACCGGCTGACACCACTCGGCCAGCGAGCAGACACAGCGGGCCGTCTGAGCCGGAGGCGGCGGCGGCGGCAGCGGCGACGGCGCGACACCGTCGTCTCGGCTGAAGAAGTAGATGCCGGCGGCAGGGCGCAGGCAGCTCAGCGCCAGCACCAGCACCAGCACCGGCAGCGTCCGGCCCCGCGCCGTCATCGCCCCTGGCGAACGAAAAATGCGCGATTAGGCAACTCTGGCAATGCGCACCATGCCTTAGATACAACGGCTAGAGAAAGGCCATTCGCAAACATCAATGGTTCACAAAAACGCGATAGAGTGTTTCCTCCAGATTGCTGGCGTCTATGATCACAAAACAATGATTCAGTGACGATAGCTATCGTCAAAGCAGCGGTCCGACTTACCCACCACCTCTTCGTCATTTTCCTGTCTGCTTAAGCAAGCAAGGTACTAGACTACCAAAGTACAAATATACCGTAAGTACATACAGTGTTTGAGTGGGTTGCTGTCCGGCAACTTAGGCATCGTACTCTATCTTCCGTCCTGAACGCCTTTACCGACCATAATTCCTTCTGGCCAGAGCTTTGAGCTGTTTTTTTCTTCGACGGGAGGCATAAGTCATCGTCATGAAGGACCGGCTTCTGATGGTTATCTCATCCCCGAGAAATTACACTGTTTACGTTCGTTGATGACTCTGTCAATGGCTTCCCCCGCCCTTGACAGCCAAGGTCAACATCTGGTCATGCAGTCAACGTCTGGCGATGACGTCAGTGCAGTGGTGTAGCCAAGATTTCGCCCAGCAAGGGGCCAGGTCGGGCATGTAGGGATCTTTTTCGTCATTGCGGTCTCCCTGTTGCTGGATTTTGAAGATATTTTTAAGCTCGGACTGCTAATTTGATGTTTCGGGAAGCTGTCTTTACGTTTTATAAATCCTTTCAAAGGTTCTAAACTACCAAAAAGTAGTGGGAGCTCAGGCCCAAAACAGGCACCACATCTCCACGGAAGGGGGGGGGGGGGAGAGATTAAACCCCAAGAACTGCGCTAGCCGCGCCACTGCATCAGAGAACACCAGCAGCCCATATTTCCAGCCCAGACATTTGACTACATGTTGCACGGTAACAAGCCGGCTTCATGTGCAATGACGCGTCTCATGGTCCGCAGCCATACAGTGGATTGTAAGTAAGTCATATGCTTTCATGTAACGCGAATGTTGCTTAACATACTCCACGGTTGTTCTTTGTAACGTAGCTTGCATGCGCTCGCAGTGCTCTCTTGTACCCAAGGAGATGTGCTCTGCTGCCACGATGCATATCATGTGAAGAAGACACCTTTTCTAAAAAAAATCCTGCCACGAATTCGGACGCCAGTTTTATCCTGTAATTGCTCACATGTAAGACACTGGGTCACAGGAAGTGATGGTAATGAGCATTGGCTCTACAGACCTGGTTGCACCCGATGGGCTTTCGGCATCCTGAGGTCAATTGATATGCCGCTCGCGCGCCGCGCTCGCAGACTTAAACTCCGTCCCCCCCCCCCCTGTTAAGTGACCTGCAAGCTTTGCGAGGGCGCCCTGCCGACTGGTCCGCCCGAAATTTTATTCACGAGGTCGGTCCGCCACATGTTTCGCGAACGGTTGTACGTCAGCTGGTTTGTCAGCGTCTTAGAAAACTTCGTCACTTTGGTTTAATAAAGTTCCCTACACGGTGGCACGGAAAGAATCCAGGGGGTTTGGGACGGGGGGTAAGGAGCACGACAGCTATGGAGGAGACGCCACAGGTCTTTCAGGTGTTGACAAATGGAGGATAAGGGACTTGGGACATGCGGCGACTTGATCAGGACTTGCGGCGATCGTGATGCCATTGGCCTTTGCGTGTGGGTGCAGCTGCGCTCTATCTGCGCGTGTTGCAGTTGCTCCTGACCGTGCGCATCACGCGCAGGTACCTTGGTAGGGAGTGCAATCTCGTGAGGTTTTCTCCACCAATCATCATTCGCACGCAGCAGCAGCACACGCAGCATATGCACAGGACCCTGATCAAAACAATGATGCAAAGAAACGAATGGGCGAGAGCCTTGCGCAGACGACTAATGCAATATTAGATTTGGCTGAATCGAGAAAATCTCCGGGACCTCACGATACATGACTGGTCAGTGTTTTCAGACGCCCCTGAAACCTATGACGACGATGGAAATTCGCTTTTTGAAATGTCTTGTGAACTGCTATGCAAGAGTGATTCGTGGCAAGGACATCATAAGCAGGTTATTGGGACATAGCACTAGGACATCACAAATAGTTTATCTATAGGAAAATTTGGAGCGTGCATTAGGTTTGTGAGGTCTGTTCGAAGACTGATTTCGTGCCGTCGGTGTCCGTAGCGTGAGCACTATAAACATTATGACTGCGTGCTGCCCGACGCATGACTCGAAAAATATGTGTCAATCGTACGGAACATACAACGTAGGTAAGGACAATGTGACAGGACGGAGCTGAAAGTCAGAGTGTGTCCCTGGCGGCCTGCCCAGGACAAGGCCAGCCAGGAACATGTGCCATAACTAGGTCTCGGGGAACTCCCTTGACCACGAACGTTCAAGACGCTCACAACTCCCACAACGATCCGGACTTGTGCTTCACATCAGATTACATTTGGTGTCAGCGGTTTGTCGCTAAGTGATGGACAATTGTGTAATAGGCCAGCTACATTCACATGGGCTGTTCCTCTCAATACGTGAATCCATCGAGTCACACTTTGGCCACTAGGCGGGTTCCATGGCCACTAAACATGTCATGCAAGACGAAGCGGATTTGCTTCTCCCCCACAAAGGCGTGATCATCAGCCGTCAGATTTCCCACAGATATTTGCGGTGTTCAGGGGGTTACCCGGCTTACCAGTTATACCGCGAATGGCCGCGGTTGCAGTCCGGGGAACTCAAATAATGAATTCTTGGTAACGATAAATTGTTCCCACGTCGCCTCGCCAACATTTGGCCCACAAGAATCATTCAGCTTTTGGCCGCATTGTAAGCCAGGCTTGGCAAGCTTTTGCGGGTCGAAATTTTTGACAAGCAAAATGATTCCATTATTTTCGTCTCCAGTCCGTTAAGCCAATAGTTGCGCCTCTAATCCGTAGGGCTCGCCAGACAATGAGGTCCTCGCTAGGTCCCACCGTCCCATTGGAACCACCGGGTATCACTGCGAAAGGATTTGAAGTATATCATTTCCATCTCGCGTCATGTGAGGGCTGCACCCATTTCCCTGGTAAAACAGCCAGTTCTAGTGAAGATCCGTGTTCCAGTAAATGTCTTCAACATGTGATCGTCCACAAGCCGGAACTTCTGTTGCAAAAGGCACCGCAGATCCCCTTGCTGCAGGCCTCCGCAGCACGCCGTCGGACGCAGTGGCCCGGTGGACGCAGAAGATCGAGTCAATGTCGCTGAACATGGCCAACAATTCTTCTGTTGGCATTGCGAGGCCGCGCAGCTAACCAATCTGGTTCAGAGGGGCTCCACGGGCTGCTTCGCCAGCGTATGCGGTCGCCACACCCAGGCTTCTGTGGGACCGCCGTGGACAAGCCGCATTAGAGCTTTTCAAACACGCCTACACACCACCTGCTGTCAGGACTCCGGCGCTGTGGTCCCTAGCCTGTTTTTTTTCTGGTGGCTCTTCTTCCGGTGAAGTGTGCTTTCCAGGTTTTGGGTCTCGACCAGATCCCAAGCAAGAGCTCAGTCCAGTTGTTTTCTACTGACATTGCCACGGTTGCCAGTGTTGTCCGCTTCCTCAGCCTCACTCCGCGGCTGGTCTTGTTGGCGTCATGGCATAGGAGGAACAGAGAAGTCGCATGCAAATACGCTAATGCGCGATATTTCATGACATGACACTCCACACGTCGCGTGAAAGAACACAGTTGGGCAATATTTCTTTTCGACTGCACATCCATTTACATTTGACGCAGTGGTACGATAACGCCGGGACATGAGACGATATTGAAACGAAAAAGGAAAATGCTGAATTGAGTACGAATAATCGGAAAGACCACCCAGTTCTGGTCGTCATTTGTCAGCTTATCAACGGTGTAAAAGTATGCCAAGTCCAATAGAAAAAATTAGACGTTCTCTGTGTTGCTCACGGTTGCAATCCTGAATATGCAGAGATGAGCAGCACCATTTATAGCCCAATCAAATCGACCATTCCCAAACCGCATTGTGAGCAGCATGTACCTCTTAAATCGTGCACGATGATGAGTTGAACAGATTTCAAGCTTTAATGGCAGCACTTAGTTTATGGGCCTATTCAGAAGTACTTCAAAAAGACCTCTTTTGTGCGACGTATAAATGAGTCATTGTGTGTCCAGCTGATGAAAAATCCAAGCTACACAAACCACACACACGTCGTGTTCGACCATCAAGCGGCGGCATCAAATCATCACGGATCCATACCGCATCTGCTCTAAAATTGTAACCCGTTTATAGCATTTGATCGTGTTAAGCTGCAAAAACGTCAATCAAGATCCGACACGCTTGCTGTAAGTTCATGGTAGGTCAGTTCATAAACCATGAATCACTATCGCGCTGAAGTTCCGGTAACCCGTGCGCGAACACCCATCGGGCTCAGAAACTCAACAAAGGTCATGGTACCAAAGGTCAATCTTTTACCATAGTGAGTTTTCTAATAGGCCTTAGTTATGTAATAATAAAGGCCGTAGTGAGTTTTCTTATGACAGCCTCAACTTCTTATTAAATTATCGTATTCTAATGACTCATCAAGAATCTAAAACAAGCTCAGATCCTAAGAAAGCATGAATGTACATGAACCAATCCCTGGGGCCAACCATTTTCTGCCGTGCACCATTTGTGACGTCACTATTGCATGGGTTCCTTGCTTTATCGACGTTGCCAGGTGCTTGCCATTTAGAGTAGATCAAAAGCAAAACAAGATGAGAGTTCACATGCCGAGTTATCGGCCTTCAATGAAGCAGGAGGCGCTGGTCACGCAGCGTTATAGAACAATAAACGTTGGCTGTATTGACAGGACCCGACGTTTCAAGCTATGCTTATGATCACGAGTAGTTTAGACAGCCATTTGTCAGGCGTTTTTTTAGCAACTACTAACGTACCATACTATGGGTATCTTCATTTCTAAGCTGTTATGAAGAAAACCAAGGTCTGCCGCGCTCCCCGCGCTTAACAACGTAAGATATCCCCCATCCTGATCGACGGCGTGATTAGAGCGGGGATTCCAAACCGACGCGAAATTAGAATATGAACACGTATGCAAGCTTCACAGACGTTAGTCCGAGTGCCAGACATCGAGCGTTGGATGCACCTGCAGCGATTCGCCACAAGCATCCTGAAAATCAAGAAAGCCAATCAGTGTGCTTTCCATCCACGCAGGACAATACCGTCATAAACACGGATGTCACCACCATTTTTCAGTCACGTCAGCGGACATTTTCCACTAGAGCGGTCCTGGGGCAAGACATCAAAGCTGCGGGTCTACAGACACATTCAGTTGTCAGAGTTGCCTCCTACGATAGTTCCCGTGAGGGCCGACACTGGGCTCCAGGGCGCCATGAACAGCAGGTTACATCAGCCGATGGGCTGACTGATAGTGGACAGGGCGTCACCACCGAGGAAGCGATAATCCCCCGCGTCCGCCCAAACTGGCCTCGTCCCATTTGCAGCCAATCGTGAGGGGGCTCACCGGAAATGTCCGCCACTATCCGGCCAACTGAGCGTTGAGCAGACTTCTGCTCGGTGTCGCTTCGGTGGAATCGACTCCGAATCTGAACCAAAACGATTGTGACTCAAAGCGACTAAAAATTTGCATAGAATCCGAATTTGACTCCATCACAGTTACACTTGCTGAATCTGATTCTTAAGCCGCATTACGCTTTTACTTTTGAAAACAGAGGGTAGCAAATAACTTAACTACACAATTGCATGCATGTTATGGCATTAGTGACTCCAGAACCAAGTTGTCCCCCTTTCCACGCTGTTAAATTTTGGGAACACGACAACTCTAACCTCCCAACTCACCCCCTGTATCCCCACCAACTGAGAAATCGCCAACGCCACAAATTCCCAACTTCCATTTCGTGCTGGCACATACTAGCTGGTTAGCTCAGTTTGTGTAGTGGAAAGTCAACCAAGAAGCAGCCCGGAGATTTGGTTGAATCACTTTACGAATCGGGGGACTACGCGAATCTATTCGAAAACCGATTTAGCCGAACAACCATTAAAACCAAATCCGAATATGATTCTAACCCAAGCGGAACCAATCCCTGAATCAGACCAGAGTCCGCCGGAGTGAAGCGTGTCTGTTCACGCTCCGGGGCCCTTCCCTCCATCGGGTTCTCTGAAGACGGTGTCTGCCATGAGTCACGGCGCTCCGCGGGCTCGCATCGCATGACATCGGCTCGCACCGGACGACTGAGCCGTCTGGTAGCCGCAGCAAGCCAGGTCAACGCCGCGAGACGACAGACGAGAGCGAAGATGAGAACAAACACACGCCACCGTATCCCCCACCACGCAGGCAAAGGCGTACGCAACGGGTGGGCGCGATGGTCCGGACCTCTCAGTTACTAAGTCAGTGGCCTTTTGTACAGTTGGGACACACATGAACAAGAGTGACCGAACGGTGTAAATTTCGGATTGCTCACTGCAGCACACCAAAGCGTGACACCAGAGGACCCCAAAAAGGACAAGAGGACAGCATGAGTGTTCACATACGGCTACTTCTCCCCAGACGCCCCCGCCAATCCCAGCGAGGCCTCTGGTCGAACCCCTACAAGATCGAATCCGTTCACCCCATACACAAATCATGTGTGCACATCTATCGCATCTCGCACCACATGAGGACGGCAGCTAATCTCTGCTTGGCTGATGGGGTTGGACGGAAGATGAGAGGATAGCGCGACAGACGAGAGGCGGGAGCGAAGGACGAGGGACGAGTCGAAGGGGTCACGGACCACAGACGATGACAAAAACAAGTGGAGGAGAACGAGGTGACTATGGATGAGGTATGAGGGGGGGGGGCGGCGAATGCCGGGGAACATTGCTATGGACGTTTGGGGGGGGGGGGGGGGAGTGGGCGCGTGGGTTTGGACAAGCCCTCTGCACGTCGGCACCGGACCTGCTCCGCTAGGGAAGTCATGTGATCAAACCAGTCACGTTCGCCACTGACAAACGGTCGCACGTGATGAACGTGAGCTGCGAAGGTATGCCGCAGCAGACCTGAAGCTTGGAATGCCTACGGACATTGCCTAAAACCTGCCCCGGACCCCCATGTGAGGCTTCTACCTAACCTGTAATAAATTAAAAAACTGGCAAGAAACACTCCAGAAATCATAAAAACTTGTTTTTTTAAAACTGGTTTCTTCATGAAGTCACGATCCTGAGCTGCGCCACGTGAAATGGCACGCTTCTTGACGGGATGTGATCGCGGGAAGAAAGGTTTTCTCACTTTCGAAACCAGTGGTCGCATTCAAGATGAAAAATGACGACATGTAACGGCGAATCGGTGTACCAACATTCAGTACACCGCTGGATGCGGGCAAACAGGTAGCACACGAGAACTATTATGTTTAAGGCATCGATGTTTCGAGTAGCTTATTGCCGGCAGATCATGGTCCAACAATAATCATTTCATATCGAAACGTCGTGCCCTTAATGTAATAATTTTGGAAGACCTTCTGATGCCTTCCTGTACAATAAAGGTCGGTTCGGCGCAAAAGAGCAGTACATTTTTTAATCACATCAGCAAAAAATGTCTGATCACTAAACATCCAGACATTTAAGCGTTAAACACTACGAATGACTTGAATCTTTCATATTCGTTTAACTCGGGTGCACTGTCTATTGCGTGTTGAATGCGCTTTTTTGCGATCGGGCGCGAAAGAGCTGTGTTTTTTAGTGGAAAACTTTTGTTAAGATGTCGTCATTTCCAGTATCGAGAGATTCACAAACCACCTGTCACAACATGTTTCAAGCAGGGGAGGCGCGGCAGGGGATAAAGGGGGCGGGACTGAGGGTGCACGAGTATGCTCTTGCTCCTCAAAATTTGTAGGGGATGCTTTCGCTAAACTAAATGCTTACGTCGGATACCAAAATTGAGATAAAGCAGGCCCACACCACTGCCCAAATAACATCAGGCTCAAAACACCCTTTTCTCCACTAAGAGACTCATTTTCGAGTACATGAGACAGCGTATAAAATTCGATAGCCCGTGCTCTAGACCAGGAGGCTCAACTTTGTGTTTAAGAGGCCCTTTGCTAACTCGGGAGGCACCCGTCATGAACCAAAAGCCCCTATCCTGGATAAAAAGACGACCTCCATATATAAGGAGGGTCCTTTTCTGGAACAGGAGGTTCCTTTCATGTATCATATGGCTGCAGTTCCGGGTCAGTATGGCCTGTTTAGGACTACCGAGGCGCTTTGCTAGATTCGAAGTTCCCGTTGTTAATCGGAAGGATCCCGCTTCGGATCTCATGATTGTTGTTGTTTTCAACATTTGATAAGGATGTTGCTAAACGTCACATTTTTTGGATCCGTCATTACGTATCATGATAATTACAACATTTTCCAATTCGAGAAGATCCCTGTCCTAATCAGGAGGCCCACGTTATGGATTTTTGTATTGTCAAAATATGCATATATGGCTATTGATGCGTCACATTTTGGCAAACGGGCAAAAGCTCGGTGCCCCCCTTCCCCTTGAATGCGACATTGTCCAGAAGGCCCTAGTGGAAGAGGCCCCATTTTGTCCAGGAGGTCCCCTGGGTAATCCCAACTTCCCCCAACTCAAAATCCGTGCCACCGCTCCTGGTATAAAGTGGTGAATTCCACGCCAATCGTATTTTACCGGATGGGTATTGTTGGATCACAAACGCATGGTGGTGTACCGTGTCGTGTTCGTCGTAATCAGCAGTGTCATACGGGAAGCATCGCGTTCAAAAGCCTATGAATTTTGTCCGCTACCCGGTTCGTCCGAGTCAAGCATCGGCTCTCCATCTAACGAATCGTATCAAAAGACTCAGCATGTCACAGAGCCACCAGCCCTTGCGTTTTCTATCTAAACAAACCATTCCAATTTGTTCATTTCGGTTGGGACATGGACGGACGCATGCCACCACACTTCCGCCAGGATTACTAGAAGCAAAAGTGGGGAGGGGGGGGGGCCGGATCGTCCCAGACATGAGTCACGACACTATACTTCCTGTCCACCAGATGCACAACCGGCGTGCCTTCGCCCGTCACCAACAGCTGATACGATTTTCCTTCCGCAGCTCGAGCTCGTACGAAATGCACACACCCCACTCCCACTCACGCCATACCTTCGTCAGTTGGCAGACGTACCCCTGAACGCGACGCGTCACCACCACACGCCACCCGCACCCCACTCGGCACCCCAACCGGGTCTGGCCGCCAGACACGCTCTGCGCAGCGCGGTACCCGTCCCCCACATAGCAGCCGGCTCCCCCGCTCGTCGGTGCCCCGGGCGCACTAGCAGCTGCGCGCGGTTGTCACTGCGCTGTCATCTAGCGGCCAGCACATATACTATCAGTTATGGCGTTGGTAGTTTGTTACAGGCTACTAGATGTCAGTAGACTGCGGATCTTGCTCCCACACCAGTATCAATTTTACTCCTAGCGATGGCTTTAGCACAACTATTTTTGCTCTTGAATAACAGTGCCAGGTATGTCGACAACCATCTAATCTATTTGGCACAGATATTGTTGCTCGACTTGCCAAGGAATGGTCGAGCGGCGAATTAAAAAAAAATAGGAATGGGGGGGGGGGGGGGAGGCAATCAGGCCAATCCGGCCCTTATATCCCCTTTCCTTGCTTTCTACTCAATCCTCGCGAAGCCCTGCTCACCTGGGGCAGGCTGTATGTTGTCAGCCACGAGTGGGCCGAGAGGCCCTCCCTAGGAAGCGGACCCCGACCAGGCTCTCAGCGCACACTCCGAGGCGACCCTGCGGGGACTAAAACATGGCGGCTGGCCCCCAGGCGCGTGTAGCCCTGTCATACCACTATCAATTCTTTTCATCTCAACGCTCTGAAATGATCATTTCTGGTCGAAAAAAGTTCAAGGAACGAAACGAAAAAAACGAACATTCCAGACAAAAAAAAAACATGCCGTACCGCCTGTCGGAAAAACACTGATGTAATGTGGTCATCATAATTCATTCAAAGTGAATAAGATCACGAATGGGAGTATGAACTGTCTCGAGTTGAGAATAATGTCCATTCCCAGTGGCGTAAGCAGAAATTCGTCATGAGGATGGAGCCAAAATTCAAAAGTTTTCTGAAACTGCAGGTGCATTTTTTACTGAAACTCCAGGTCCAGATTCTACGCCATAAGCGTGCGAAATAAACCGCAGTCTGCTGGTGCACGTAAGACAGCACCACATCTTCTCGCTTTCTTCAATTTCTTGTCTACCTCGTCAAGGTCAGGCTCAGAATATACTGACAGATATGCATGCATACAGCATGCCAGCATACAGCACGGTACAGCATATACGCAAAATAGAGCACAGAACAGTGTAATATATATGACATCCAGAATATACTTCAAAGTCATTTTATTGAAGGGCAAACCGAACAAGGAGCTGGGGGGGGGGGGGAGGGGAGGGATGTAGGGCATTGTACCTCTCGATTCACATAATACATTTGGAAACTAGGGAAATACCCTGGCACCGGTCATTTATTTGCTCCTCCCTGAACGAAGTCGATTTGGCCTGCTTTATATGTAAAACAAAGGTGTACACTTTCCATAGAGAGGCTGTGTACTTAGGCATGTCGTAGGCGTTTAGTATAACCCGGTATTTTAGCAAAAAAAATGTTGGTGTTTCGTTTATTGCCGGATTGTTGCGCAACTTTCGTAAAATTATCATTATTACGTTATCTGACTGAAATTTTAACTGTTTAAAATGCCTACCGGCTTGTAGGCACCTTTGTAATAACCATTATGACCTTACATGCCCGAGGGACGCATTTAGTTGTTACGCCTTTCGAGAAGCGCCCGTAATACAGGCTGACTAAACCGTGCCAGAAGCGTTTTGGATTGCCATTTCATGTTTAATGTTCAATTAAATGATCAGTACTGTTCAGCAGCCTTTCGTGTCATAGGACAAAACTATTGCACTTTTTCCTCAGGAGTCGACCATGTAGTTCTCAAGCTGCAACCTTATGATTCGGTGGTTGATCATTGTGGCATAAGTTACCCACATACGCATATTTATACCGATTCCCGCAGTCGTGTCCGAGCGGTTCACACCCCTCACTCCTGCATGTAGCAGGAACCTGGTTCCTGAGTCAGCTGATTGGCCTGGCAGATGACAGTTGGCGAGATGCGAAATGGTCTAAACTATTACACGACATGACCGTGTCGGTGCGTTTCATGACGCGCGAACGGTTCCCCGGCCGATTGCATGCAAAATTTTCGGACAAAATACGCGAACAGGTAATCTCAAACAATTATCTCTACAAACCATTTTGCAAAAACTGATTAAGACAATGCTCATGCACATTTTGAGAAACACTGACATATATTCCGTGGCTCAACACAAACATCACTTAATGAAACTTTTACAGCTTTCTTCTGCAAAACCTTGCTAGCGTAGGGCAGACAAACTTCGCCCTTTGTCATAGTCCACTCATTGACAGTAGTGACATCTGGACAAATGGATTGCATGCACTGTGACACTTATAATGGATGATACTGCACTGTTTTGCTCCTGCCCGACGTGCATACCTGGAAAGCACCTGTCCCCGAAGCCAGAACGGTTCAGAAATACCTGCAGCAAACTAATGACTTTCTGATTGTCGCTGCTGGCGGGGGTGGTCACCAGCACATCTTCGGATGTGTCAGCACTCTACTAAATGCTTATTCTAAAGAAATCGTGCATTTGGAAGGGTTGAGCACCACATGGGCGACGCAGGAGTTCGTGTTGTTCATTTATTTAATTGCGTGAAAACACAATGAACAAGACTGGCTCGGTTTCTGTTTCGGTGTATTCCGAATCTACACTCGGCCTAGTCAGGCACTTATTGAAGAGCCTAATGGTCTTCCAATTTTTTAGAAATGACTGAACAATAAAATATCGGTCTGGCAAATAGTGTAGCAATCTTGCCAACAACAAACGCCCACGAACTCGTAGTATCTCAAGTATCTTCTGAAATTTTTAACACTGTATCGCAATAGCAGCAATTTTGCGAAAGTTGCCTGAAATACCGGCATTATACAAAAACCTTGCTCTTGCCGGACATGCTGACTACGCCCACTGACCATAACGCGTCCATCTTAAATTCCATGAGCCTATGCCGAGAGGACTGAAGGCAGGCGTGCAGAAGAAACAGGGCAAGATAAAAAAAAACAGACCGGAATCCTTGGTACTAGGGTAACGTAGAGCTTGCCCCTTGATATCTCTGTTCGCTGCGAATGATGGGGTAAGATGGTGGCGTTTATGGCATGAGGCAGTTGTGCCCAGTGGGATTTGAAAAAGATAGCTGGTGAACAAGGAAGATCGGCAAGCATGTCTCAGGAATAACAAAAATTAGCTAAACACAACTTAAATCTGAAGAAATGCTTCTGTGTGTGTGGGAGGAAGGTCAGTTTACATTGCTAGCCCGACCCCGAAAAGTGGTTGTGTGGGTGGGGCACGACCCCTTTGACCCTTCCTGTTCCTATGCCCATGGCCCGGAGGTTGCCACATGCATATACCTCTGTCTATTCCAGCAGTACTCATTCGCCCGTGACTACTGCAAACGTCAGGTATGTTCGATGACCGCTTGGCGATTGTCTTGTACCCATCTGCATATCAAAGGTCGATTCTTATGAAAATGAAAATTTAAAATGCAAAAAAACGACGTAAAAAGCTGAAAACTCTTCTTTCATTCATGGATCCTCGGCCCAGCAAAACGCTTTAGTACTTGATTTATTCTGACCGTGGTGACTGGTGTCTGGGTTTACCACCTGGTTCACATTCGGGGCTGAAATGCCGACACGTCGTTGGTGAGAGCTAGCTCAGCACTGACATGGACCGCGTGTCAGCCAGCACGAGCTCAAGCAGCTATTGTTCCCTCGCCACGGGTCTACTCGGCTCACCAATGCCGCAAATGAGCTCAGGCTCGAAAACAACGCAGGATGTACGCCTTTGTGAGATGGCACTGGACGCGTTGTTCTAATTTTTCTTCACTGGGGGAAAGAGAAATCTGCGGCGACATAACTGGACGATGCGCTTTGCTACCGTTGCAGCCCAACTTGAAGGGAAAGCAAAGAGCAGCAAACAGCTGACGGTGCCAAACAGTGTCATGTTTCGAAACAATTGTGAAACTAAACGGCACTTGTCACGCGCTGCCGCTTCTCACCGTGATGCTGTAAACTTTGGGCGCCTAAGGCCCTATGAAGTCCGTCGGGCCGGTTTGGCTGGTACAGTTGTCTCTAATACCGTGGATGCAGTGCATTCACAGTTGGGCTGGCACAGTTGTTTCGGCCTTTTTTTAAACAACGGATGGGATGGTTGGTCCGGGATAGCTATTCAGAAGTAACTAGCCCGACGTAGCTGCTCTGCTTAATTGGTACACTGCAGTACATCAGCCGATCTGTTTGGTACGCTCCGGCCTTTTTCACACTTTTTTAACAGGGACCCAATTTTGCACCAATCTGAAATGCACGAGAAATCGCAAAAAAGAGCAAAAAAAGAAGGCGTTTTCGTTTCATGACCATGTACCTATCTGCTGTTTCATATCTATTATAATTTGGACCTATGGAATCGAGTCCGCACGCGCAAAATGATCAGTTGGTGAATGATGCGAAACAAAGCGTTTCCGGGATAAAATTTACTGGCGTTTTTTTAGACATGACAAAGCTATCGTTTCCGCACCTGCTCATCCAGATTCCTACCTCTTTCAGATTTGGTACCAGAAAAGGTTACTGTCTAAGAACGTTAGCATGAAAACATCGATGGAATGGCTTAGCTTGCACGGCTTAATTGAAGAAATGTTTTATTTGACATGGTATATCAGTGTGTGTTAAAGTTGGTTCGGTGCAGCTGGTTCTGAAGTTAGTCTGAGAAAGTTGATGCAGTATGAATGGAGCGGTATAACGTCTGATGCATGTGATCCGATATAGGTGGTCCGGTACAGCAGATGTAGTATCCTTAGGATGCGGTGCAGTTGATGCAGTGTAGGTGGTGAGGTTCAACTGGTTCGGTGTTTGCAGTCAGTGCGATTACCTAGTCCCGTGCTGCTATGCCACGAACACTCAGCGACAATGCGACAGTGAGCTGATTACCGGAGATTTCCTGAGATGCGTCCCCGCTTGTGATACATGATAAAACTGCTCCTGCACGTGTTTTAGGTACCTGTTATCAAAAACACGTCTTACTTCAAACAGGCATGACGATGTATGGGGTGAGAGCACGAGACTGCACTACGACGCTTATCCGACAAGGCAGTACTAAGCGTGGTGAGGGGTACCGCTAGCCGGCTGTCCTTGTCTGGGCTTCAAGGCTTCCCTGTTAACAATGCATGCCTTTGGGTCCGTTAAGAAGAGAGGAAACGAGCGCTGGCTGATGCAAGCAACAGTCATTGACAATGATGCTAATTACGGTGCGTCATGTTACGGTATACTGTCACTTTTCATTAAATGTGTTAGCGTGCCTGAAAGATAATCATGGCAAAGAAGAGTCATTTTAAAGGATGTACGGTGTACGCTCAATCCGGGACGAATCGTACGCTCATTCAGCTCGAAAGGCAGGAGCGAATCGAAGCTATAATTTCATTGTCCTCATCCGGAGACCGCTCCGAATGCCCGAGGCGGTTCGTGTCACTGGGAAGCGCCAGCACTGGATAAGGCATAATGTGTTCGTCAGGAGAGACGGGCGTTAGCCGGCGCTGGGTCGTGGGCCAGTCGCTGCACCACAGGTCAAAAGCTGAGGATGGACATAGACGTTTTGAAAATGCGTTCCTTTATGGGCGAAGCCGCAGGCCGAATTTTCTTGACGTTAACTAACCACAAGCCTCGGATCATTTGCAGCCTGGCCCGGCCGGGCCCGAGCGGTGAGGCTTTGGGATAGCTTAATTTTCTTTACTACCACTGGTCGCACAACCCTGCGGCTTTCCAAAACGGGTGGTAATATTGCTCAATCGTTGCGCTTTTATACAAACAAGATGTTTTCCAACAAGCTGTCCGGGCAGGGGTAAGGACTTCTCACATTGCTACATCGCCACATTTTCATCGCGTCCGTTTTAAAAAGGAAATGATCCACATTTGAAGATAATGAGGTAAGCATTAGATATGCTGGAAATAGCTGACGTGTAACTGTTGGTGTGCTTTATGCTGCAACACGCTGTTCTAGATAGCGAAATTCCACTTTTTTCATAAATATGCTGCTCAACTCGTCACCGTTTGAATGCGTAGTGGAATGTTTTTATGACGCCAGAGCCGCTGCCAGACTGGCCGAGTCAGAACTGACCGTGTAGCGGATGGGCTGACTCACTTGTAGTACTTCAGCTCGCTACAAGGTGGTTTGTTGATTTATGCGCGCGTCATTCTGACGATCGTTATGTGCGCATGTTCAGACTCTTGGTCATGGCGCTTTGGTGGTCATGGTGCTGGTCATGCATGTATTTTCATGATAAGATGCTTTTACTAGTATTTGCATCCTCGGATGCGGCACCATCCTTCATTTATTTGATTCCCAATCCCATAACCGTCATGACCAGTATAATTGGCCGAAAATATATTGCGTGTATTACGTTATTCGATTACCAATCCAACATCCGTCATAACTACTGAGATTGCCTCAACGCCTGTATTACGCGGTGGCGCAGCCTGGGGGTCGGCATCCAGGGGACACGTCACGGCTTCGAGGCTCCGTGAGAATCCGGCCAGCGTCTGCCGGGGGACGCCGGCGGGACCAGAGCAGCCACCTCGCCACGGCTCGTCGTAGGCCCGCCGTGGGGCGGCCCAGGCGTGGCGGCGGCCGGAGAATACCGGCGGGACCAGAGCAGCCACCTCGCCACGGCTCGTCGCAGGCCCGCCGTGGGGCGGCCCCGGCGCGGCGGCGGCCGGAGAACGCCGACGGGACCAGAGCAGCCTCCTCGCCACGTCTCGTCGCAGTCCCGCCGTGGCACGGCCCCGGCGCGGCGGCGGCCGGAGAATACCGGCGGGACCAGAGCAGCCACCTCGCCACGGCCCGTCGCAGGCCCGCCGCGGGGCGGCCCCGGCGCGGCGGCGGCCGGCGGCGACTGTCGGCCCAGCTAGGCGTGGCACCGCCGCCACGCCCGGCTCGACCGCCGGTGGCGGACTGCCGCCCCCGGCCGTGTCACGGCCAATTGGTCAGCTTGTTCGGGCCCGGTGGGGTCAACGGACGCGGGGCGGGATCGGCTCATCCCCGGCGGTCCCGAGAGAGAGCCGGCGCGCAGTCCGTGAGACGTCCTGACGGCGGAGGTGAGGTCAGGTCTGAGCAGGGCTGGCGGTCGTCCCGGTAGCTGGGCTGGGGACTGAGTGAGGTCAGGCTGTGCCCTGGCGACACGCGTCGGACCGACGGCACCATGCTGAAAGCCACGCTGGGTGACGGTGACCTAGCATCACCAGTCGTTCGGCGGTGGCCGGGGAAGGGGGGGGGGGGGAGGGATACAGCTCGAGTTTGAAGAGCGGTCCGACACGCTGGAGTGAGGCTGAAAGCGCCCCCGCGCAGCGGTCGCTGACTCGGGGTAGTTGACTGGGAGCACAAAGAAAGTGCTGTGTCAAAGAACATCCTTGTTGGTCCATCAGTAGCGAGACCGATAGCAAAAAACTAGTCACGGTACAGTGCGATAAGTGGTGATCCCCGTATCTGACGCGCACAGACGGTGACCTTTTTCGAGAAAAGGCTACCGAAGCACTCAGATCCCTGGGCAATGGATTTTCCTCAAACACTCCTCACAATCTTGGCGGGCTATAAACTAAAATAGCTCAACACATCGAAGCGCGACAGAAGAAAACGTCACTCCGACGCAGGGACAATGGGAGTCCTCCCAAGTCAGGGATGGGAGATGGGGCGCAGGTGGAACTTGGTATCTGTTAAGAAGTGGGGGTGTGGCATGAACCCAATGTTGAGCTGGGCCCCCAAATGTTAGGTTGAGCCTCCGCCATACTGGGCTGGGCCCCGCAATATTCGGCCGGGCCCCCATACTGTGGAAACTGGTTCCAGTACTCTAACACTCCTTCGGAGTGTAGATAACTATTTTTCCCCAAATTGGTAAAATGAAAATACCCTCCAAATCCAACGTGATACACACACACCCACACCCACACCCACACCCACACCCACACCCACACCCACACCCACACCCACACCCACACACCCACACACCCACACCCACCCACCCACGCACACCCCCACACCCCCCCACACACCCCCACCCACACACCCCCACACCCCCACACCCACACCCACACACACCCACACCCACACACCCACACACACACACACACACACACCACACACACACACACACACACACACACACACACACACACACACACACACACCACACCCACACACCCACACACCCACACCCACACCCCCCCCCCACACACACACACACACACACACGCACCACACACACACACACACACACACACGCACATATATATATATATATATATGTATATATATGTATATATATATATATATATATATATATATATATATATATATATATATATATATATATATATATATATATTAAAGGCGGATCCAGGATTTCGTTCAAAGGAATGCTCCCCATTCAAAGATCTCGAAGCAATGATCACATATGATGAAATAAGCTCACTTACAGCCATTGATATACTTTAAGTGGAAAATAATGCTCTAGATAACATAATTTTTCTATCTAATAAATATGTTCCTAAATATGCCATTGTTTGGTTGCGTCATCATACCTATGGCAGGATAAACATTTGGTATACAACATTACTTCAGAGCCAATCGACGGCCGTTGTGTCTGGCAATCGTGCTCACAAACGCCAGATTTGAACAACTCGACAATTACATTTGTAGGCCTTGATCGCCGGATGACTTATGGAATGGCAGGGTTTGAATAACGTTATTATGGCGCCATGGATGCCTGAATGACCCTGAAAAAGGCTCCCCGAACTAGTCTATAAATCTTCGATGGCGTCAAACTTATAAATTAGAAAGTTTTATGTTAAAAAATTGCAGGGCTGCAAACCGCACGGCACGGCCTCCAATATGTCTATTTCATTTCAAAACCCTGCACAAATGTGGAACACTTCCATTAAGGGAGGGGCTACGCTTCGGTGTGGTGTCTCCTGGAACATAGTCCTCACAAAACTTCGCTGAATTTCGGCCACTTTATTTTCATATCCTCATTTCTTAATCGGGAGGCCATCATCCCCTGTACCGCGCGGCGGGCCGCACACAATTTAATATGTAGGTACCTGGCGTGCATTCATCGCTAATCAGAAGCTGATGGATCCTTTCATTAATATGTCGGAGAAGATATGACAAAACGAGTTGAAGTTGGCTGCTAAGTATCATCGAAGGGAGGCACAACTCGACCCAATTGGGTAGTCACATCGACTTACGTACAACGAAGACAGCAGAAAGTTGCGTTTTGAAGGTGACTTACCATACAGTGAATGGTTGCGTGTCATTGGGGCTTTGCGGTAGTAATGGGACCGCATGTGATGCCTACCTCTTACCCTGGCGGACACCGCGGGGAATCGCACCTCACAGTGGACGGTGAAAGGAAGCATCCCACCTTTTTGTACTTTTCGCTTATTGTTACATCAGACGCGCATAACTGGACCAGTATTACCAGCCTTCCTGAGATTCATCCGAAGAACCAAGAATTTCTATTGAAGTAGCCAACTCTGCGGGAAAAGTTTCATTTGGCTTCTTGCTTACCACTTTGAAAATAATACATTTCATTTACCTTGTTTTTTTCCAACGCGTGTGCTCTGTATTATTTACAACACACTTATGCGTCAAAATCTTTGCGTAATAAATGCCGCGAAAGCTTGAAACACTGTTTAGACCAAAAGACATGCGAACTTACTGCTATTATCCCGCAAGTCAACGAAGGGTTACACTTTGGCTTTGATTTCGTCCCCGAAATAGTCTGCGATCAATGAATAATTCAATGATCGATTAATAAAAATGGATCACACACAAAAATAATGAATAGAAATGGATCATACACAAAAACAATGAAAAGAAATGGATCATTCGAGCCATGTGATATACTGATTCAAACTTCAACCAATGTGCTCCTCGGTAACAGCCACCCACGGTGGTTGTCATGACGACGATGGTCACGACCGCAGGGAGGAGATGCAGTGCTGCTACAACACGTTGATAGCGCGATTTGTACTCGAGAATGATCAAAATTAGCGGCCATATTACGTCTTGACTGTCTGCAGTGACGCCACCCAGTACAATTTTTAGATGTAACTAACCATGAGGTTTTACTAGAGTGTGTTTGAGACGTGCCTCCGAAGGTGGGACACTCTTTAAACGCAAAAACAATGACTCATCTACGATGTCTGCAATGTAATGCTACTCAAGGGAGTAACATAACAAAGACATAATACGAATATAGGCATGTACGTGATAGTAGATGAAAGCGGCGAAGTTTTTGAAAGCCTCAGACGTTTGACGCAATATGCTTTCTTGTAGTGCAACGTACGGCCACCTCTCTGGAATCGGTGAAAATATGTCATTAACATGACAATAATTAGATCTTGTTCTGCATGTTTTGAATGTCTTAAAGGAGTACGAAAATTGCTATCATGTTATGAAGAAAATGGCCAGAGCAATGCATTTACAATATGAGTTGCACAAATTCAAAATCGATGCATACTATGTATACTGCGCCTCCGGCACGCAAGATTATTTTGTATTTGAAGGTGAAAATTAATCGGAAAACGCGGCTTCGGCTAGCTGTGATGAAGTTGCGAAAAAAAAACGCCATGCACGTCGTTGCGCACCATTTTATAGAGCGCCAGGTATTGCAGGAGCCCTACCAACGCCCAGCGGCCATTGCGCTGCAGGGGTTCGAACACGTTCTTCCCACGAAACAGCCAAGAGGGCTAACCACTGAGGTATCATGCCCCCGACAAGAAAGCATCGCCTTATCATATATTAGGAACTTTTGCATGCGTATTTGTTTGGTCACGCCAGTATACAATACATATGTCAATGAGCACTCACGATTCCATTATGGTGAAGACACCTTCATCAGGCAATATGTTTGGAGTATCTAAAAAGTAACTTAAGTGGATTGTTACTAGATATATTGTAAACTAGGTATATAAATAGTTTGCTTGTTCAGATTTACATCCTTTGGCCCCTGAGCTGGGCATCTGGCACATCACTGACGCAGGAAGCGTCGCTGACGCGAGGGAATCCTGTGCCGGCGCAGGCAGTCCAATAACTGGCAACCCAACACCGATTCGGCCTATCGGCCTATGGCTGAAACGTTGCGGAGGAGTCCTCGTTTGGTACTAGGACCTCTGTCTGACTCAGACCGCTGACTCATTGTGAATGCGAACCCTTACATCGTGCTTCTCACGTCGCCTTTCATTGTCAAGAGGGTCCTGACCAACGCAGGAAACCTTTCGACATTTGGGGCCCTGCCCCTGTTCCTGGTCAGTGAATGTGTCTCTGCCTCTTGCCTCGTGCCTCTTCGCCGAAGGAGTCAATCCAGGATTTTATCAGTGTGGAAAGCAAAGAAATCGTGGTTTCCCTTAAAAGGGATGGCTTCGGTGCCCTCTGAATGACACGCTTGAACTCGGTGCCTCTCAAAACTAAATGACTTGGAGCTCCGAAATGAAGGTTTTGGTGTCCTCTCGCCGAATGGGCCAATGCAAGATTTGGTCAAGGAAGCTAAACGAACAATGCAATGCTCCTAAAATTTATTGTCTGTTGAAAATACAAGTTTTCAAATCTCTTGTGATGCGCCGGAAATTGGGTGTCGTTATAAAATAAAGGAATGACTGTTGGAAATAACGCTTTTTGTGTCACTTCGCCTACGGCGAGGAACGAGCCGATCAGGAAAATCTTCACAGTGAAAGGCACAGAAATTCTTTTTAAAACGAAAGGTCATGGTGCAGACATCAATAATTTGGTGTATCCTCGTCCGAGGGACCGATCCCAGATTTCGTCGGAGTGAGTCACATCACTGTTGAGCCACTGGAATTTGGTGCCCTTTGGGAATGAGGGCTTGGAGCCCTTTCTAGCATCCTCTAGAATTGGGTACCTCTTGAAGATAAAGGTTATGGTGCCCGAAATTATGGCTTTGGTGTTCCTTTTCCGAATGAGCCGATCCAGAATTTCGTCAAATGGACGCAACCCGACACTTTTGTGCCTCGAAATTCCGTGCATCCCGGGAATGAAGATTTGAGACCCTTTTCAGTACCCCTGACATTTGGTGCCTTTTGAAAATAAAGACTATGTTGTTCCGAAGTGAACGTGTTGGTATCCCTTCACCATGACATTTTGTTGCCACAAGGAGCAAAAGGGGTGGGTGGATTGATCTCCATCTCCCTTCGAGATCCACAGCCTCCTGCAAAGCGCTGTTCGATTACCGTCAGGAGAACAAAATAATCGAATTTCGATAGTCGCAGAGCCTTTCCATCACGCAATACATTAGCTCCTTCAGAAAGGAGCACAACAGCTACCTAAAATAAATGCCTTCCCGCAGCCTCCAGGAGCGGCCTCGAAGCGGCACCATTTGTGGGCACGTGCGGTGTCCACTATGACATAGAGTTGCTGGTACCAAATGGTGACTGGATTTTCTCCAGCAGATAGTCCGTTCTTGAATGAGCCAAAACAATATGAAAAACCATTACATCACGTCATCAGAAGCTGCTATACGGCGATAAAGAAACACTGCCAAGATGCTTGCTCCCACCTGTTCCCCTGCACCCATTCTGAAGAGATGAATTCTTGAGGATCAGCACAGTTCGAAATGTTAGATACCGCCAATATAACAGTTGTTTACGCTACAACGTCGTTTAACCAGTACGTTCTGCTAAGTACTGAAGGTCATTAACTCAACATCAGAAGTTTGAGCTCCTAATACCGAAAAATAAGAGCTGATTGCCTTTTTTATGGCAAGTCCAAATTATGGCCACGGAATAGAGTGAACGACATCTGTGAGTATATATGTCTGATAGATAGGATGGGTAAGGTGCATGGGTTCGCCCATCCCCCATCCACCCTCCCCCAATGAAAAACACAAAGGTGGAGGCGGGACAAATCTCACCACCCTAGATGGACGTGGGGTGGGAGGATGGGGTATTAGTTTGATAATCCTTCATAGCGACATTGACGCAGGCAATTCCCATAGGGTGAATGACACATTCAGAAAGTTGGGGTCGTCAGCCCCTCACCCTCAGGCCCACAAGCCTTCAAGCGCCGTTGCTCCGATGCATCGACGGTGTGCGCCTGGCCGTTTCCAGACCATGCGTGCCGTCCACGACGCGCCAACTAAATACCATTATTCACGCCTGAGCGTCACCTACATCGATCCCGGCGTGGCGTTTTTAGCGCCTGCGACCACAGACCGGACGCCACTGAACGGTGTCCACTCCGGACCGCGTCCCCGAACCGGGCCGCTCGGAGTCGGCCGCCGCCGCCACCGCCGCCGCCATCGGTCCACACCGACTCCAGGAGCTGTCCGCCGACGCCGCCGCTGGATGTGGGACTGAGCGTCGGCGCCGGCTGCCGGGCGGCACGTGCCTCAGCGGCGCCCAGCTGCTGCTGGCGGCGGCCGCCGGCGGCGCCGCCTCAGGCGGAGCTGGTACCGGCGGCGGCGGCGGCGGCGGCGGTGGCGGCGGCGGCGCGGCACATTCGCCAGTGGGGTGCGGGCGGGAGCGTGCGCGGCAGCGGGGACGCCGCCGGCAGGCGACTGATAGCGCGGGCGGGCCGGGCGGCCGGCAGTCGGCCGCCGGGGCGTGGCGAGCGCAGGCCGCAACAATGAGACAGAACAACCAGCAGCCGCAGTACGAGCCGGACCTGGCCGGAAGTGAGCCGGCGACCGGAAGCCCCACCCCGCCGCCGGCGGACAAGCGCGGCGGCGAGCCCGACAGTTTGGGACTGGCCGTCGGCGAGCGGGCCCCGTCGGCGCCCGCCATGGACGAGCCCGTCCACCTGCCGCAGAACTTCGTCGTCAAGTACCTGGGCAAGCGTGACGCCGAGAAGCTGTGGGGCATCAAGTACACGCGCGGGCCGGTGGACGATATGGTGGCGGCGGCCAAGGCGGTGCGGCCGGGCCAGACGCTGCCGCTTCTCCAGCTACACGTCTCCAGCGAGGGCGTCACCATCAGCGAGATGAAGCAGAACCTCAACAAGAAGTTCGAGGCCGGCCACCACCCGATCGACGTCATCTCGTACGGCGTGCAGGACATCAGGCACCCGCGTGTGTTCGCCATGATCCTGGTGCGGGAGAGCACCACTTCTCCGTTCGAGTGTCATGCGTTCGTCTGTGACCGTCGCGAGAGCGCGCGTAAACTGACTTTCGCGCTGGCCACCGCCTTCCAGGAGTTCAGCAAGCGCGTCAAGAGTGCCGAGGAGCCGAAAAAGTTCGCCATCGACCTGCGCTCGCCGGACGAGATCGAGGCAGAGCTGCGCGGCCAGCAGGCTGAGGCTGATTCGGAGGCCTGACTGGGCCGTGCCCTCCACCTCCAGCGCCAGCGATGTAGCCGTTCCGGATGGCAGCGGGAGTCAGTCCGGGGCTGCCGTGAGAACGCCTTCGGGGCTGCGGCGATATTTCCCCTCGCAGTCAAGAGCAGACCGCTCCCGGTCGGATCACGCTCTGTCAAGACGACCCCCGGCGGCGTCGGGACATGGCTCTGGCGCCGCCGGAAGACCGTCGCGCGGCCAGGTCGGAGCGGGGCACCCGTGCCGCGCGCGCCCGCCGCCGCGCCGCGCACGGCCCACCGGCAGCGTCGCACGCTCCAGCGGCCGGGGCCCGCGGCATAGCGCGTACGCCAGCGGCCGGCCGGCACGGCGCCGCCGGAAGTAGCCGGGGGCGACGGCCGGTGCCCGGGGCCGCGGGCCGGCCGACGCCGCGTCGCCCCGCTTGTGATATGTGATTGTGCGCACGCGCGTGTGTGTGTGCGTGGGTGTGTGTGTGTATTGCCATGACGGATGGCGAGTCGCTCCTGCCTGTGGCGCCCGGGCAGGCGATCAGTGGTGCGACCGTGGACAGGACGCGACCTGTCTGTGACCGCCGCCGACGATGCCGACCGGGCGCCGGTCGTGTGCGATCCGAAGCTGTCGGCGACGCAGCGAGTTCAAACATTGATAGCGCTATCGGTGCCATGCTTTGCGAATACAGCGGTGCAGCCTGTCGGCGCGCCGAGCTCTCGCGCCATTGTTTGGTGGCGCGCCCGCGGGTTTCCCGCCCCGATTAGCGCGCGAATGGACGAGCAAGTGGGTCGGGCTGTCGGCGAGCCCACGGCCTGCGGCGCCGGATCGGCCCGGCGGCGCGAGACGGCTCCCCGCTGGTCCGCTCCGCGACGTGCCGGATCTCATCTGCCGAACGGAGGGGGCCCCGGCCCAGGCTGCGCGGGAGTGAAGTTATTTGTTGCGCGATTGACTTCGCCGCCAGATTTGAGATGGCCCTTGTCTTGCTTGGCAGTTTGATGCGCTTGCTTTATCGATGTAGCCGTCGCTAACAGTGTTTTTTCTATTTCCTTGATAAGGCATGGCAGCGGCAGATCAGGAACTTCTTTTAGTTAACTGGTGAGCAAGATTGCTGTTCTTTAACTAAATTGCTGTGCAGATTCAGGCCTGTCATATTTTGCCAAGCATAACATCGGCTCGAAAGTCATTGCAACACAACACAATGGCGCCAGCGCGGACACAGTACTTCACGTGCATGCACGGCCGCCGACGGGCCTGCCAACTGGGCCAGAGCGACAGTGGCGCCGGCCGGGGCGCCGCCCCCAGCTGGCCGCCGCCGAAGTGAGATCGGCCTCGGCTGCGGCCGACCGAGCCGCCCGCCGGCCTTCCATTCATCTTGGGAAGGAGGCCAGCCGGCCGGCCGACAGACGGCTCGGCGGCAATCGAGAGTCCAGGCCGGCCCGCACGCGCGTGCGCACACTGCGGGCCTGGGCGCCGGGGAAGCAGGACGGTGCTGCGACAGACCTGCCCGGAGCGTTCACAGTCGTCGCTGTTCCCGCCGCCGTGAGGAGCGCGCCACACCGCGCCCGTGCGTCCGAAGGCGCGACGCTTCGGTGGCGGCAAAAAGCGAAGCCCGCTTTCGCTGCCGGGAGCTGCCCGGACAGGTGACGCTGCCCGCAGCTGGCCGCCGCCAGGTCCGGCCGGCACGATCTGCCTAGTGATGCGGCCTGAAACTGTCCCGCTTCCAACCGGCCGAAACATAGGTGGCGTCACACAGATGCTGACGCGGGTCGGCAGGGAAAGCTGCGGTGCTGCCACCGTCTCGTGGGCTCGTTCGGCCTCAGTGTGTTTGGTAACAAATGGACGTGGGCAGCTATATATGCTGCCGATGCATGTTCGGCGAAAATTCCAACCGCTTACATAGATAACATGGCGGATTTAACGACCACGTGTGCTAAAACAGCACAAAGATTGAACCCAAAATCAACAAATTATAACCTCACCAGGTGACTGCAAGTTGTTCAAAATAGTTGGTAGCTAAGCCGTTGATAATCATTGGGCCGCGGTTTCCTCGTAATTATGTCATAAGGAAAGGTCTACGTTAAATGAAATGTTACATAGCGACCAATGTCTCACCCATACATAACAAGTATTACGGCAGCAGGCTTATGACATGTTTGCACACGTTTTGGAACATCCAAACTGTCGCGTGCTATGAAGCATCTTTCTGAACTCACTATAAACCAAATAAATTAGTTTGGACAGTTATGCGAACACACATTTTAACCTACAGAACTACATAGTAAACCGCGAACGCTGCCATAGCGAAAATAATATACCAGACACAGCTCAGCGCTGGTAACGTTGGCAGGACGAACTGGGCGGACAGAACTTGCAGAGCAGGCCTGACGCTGAGCCATTATTTAACTCTGGTCTTTGCCGACGGATAACGAAGAAGACGTGGAATTCGTGGAATTCGTGGAATTCGTTAGCGTGGAATTCAAACTGAATTATTATTATGTCCATCGCAACAGCATTGAAACAAGTGCAATAGCTAATATTTAAATAAACAGTGTGCAATGATACCGCTCGGCTTGACCCTGCCATTGCATTGGCCGTAGAACTTGCCACCAAGATCCACCCAAAATTAAGTATTATGCGAACATCGTTATGCCATACACCCCTTCCCCAAGCTCAGTCCCGAAACCGCAGCCGCTGGGCAGGCGGTCCAGCGCGTGCCGCGTCTGCCGGGCAGGCTGTCCAGCTTGTGCCGCGCTGGCCCGGCAGCCGGCCGTTGACTCCACCCCGCGTGCGTGTCGCGGCTTCCGTTGTGCTTGGCGCGCGCGGCTCCGGAAATGGTCCGGGCGGGCGGTGGCACCCCACCTGCACCCTCCCCCGCCCCTCGGTCAGGTGAGTCACGGGCTCAGTCAGCTGTCACGCCCCCTCCCCATCCCCCCTCCGAGCGGCCGTTTTTGCGTCACGCCTCGGCCGGCCCTGCGGAGCGGAACGCGGCTGGTGCGGGCCTGGTGCGGCTGGCGTCGCCCTGGTCCGGCTCGGATACGGCTGGTGCTTCTATGATGCAGCCCTTACGGCTCTGGGACGGCTGGTGCGGCTTTGGGGCGGCTGGTGCTGCTCTGCTGCGGCTGGCACGGCTCTGGTGCTGCTCTGGTGCGGATGGTGCGGCTCTGGGACGGCTGGTGCGGCTTTGAGGCGGCTGGTGCTGCTCTGGTGCGACTAATGCTGCTCTGCTGCGGCTGGCACGGCTCTGGTGCTGCTCTGGTGCGGATGGTGCGGCTCTGGGACGGCTGGTGCGGCCCTGGGACGGCTGGTACGTCTCTGGTACGGCCCTGGTATCGCGAATCGCGGACGTGGTCGCAGGCAGACGAAGGCAGCCGTCCGGAGAAGCCTTCCTGAAAACCATTATCATGTTTAGCGAACTGAACAGCACACATTTAGCCTATACAAGCTATGAAGTTGGCATTAATGCTACTGAAGGACCTGTACAGGTACATAGTAATGCATACGTTTATCGATGTCCGAGCACGATTAGATTGCTACAGTTATTCAACATACAGAACAGCAGTAGGAGGTGTGGAGATCGAGGGTAGGGGTCAGGCAGGGGTCTACGACCCTCCTACCTGCCGTGGAAGCTTAACATCCACCCAACGGTGATGCATGCAAAATAGCAGTACTTGATACCTTATACAAATTGTGGCTGAAACGCACGCAAGCAGGGTCAGTAGCTTCTGCTGTTACCATGTGCATTCCGAACTAATTTTGCTTAGCTTGTGCCAATAATAGCTTTTGGGTCCACGTTCGTAAACGACGTGCTAAACATAAATAATGACACATTTTGTTCCATCTCAAAGCAGTGCCTTTGACGGCGTTGAGCGGCTACACACACCAACTGTCCTCAATTTTCCTCAAGCAATGCAGGCGGGGATCACCGTGTGCATACAGACGGAAGTTTTCGCTACCGCCTTCCGTGGTGGACGTACTTATCATGTTAGGAGACAGCAGTATCAGGAGACAGTAAGCTGACACGACTTGAGGATGATCTTCGCCTCGAGGTGCAAGATAGTCATATCTGCGGATCAAAGTACAGTATGGAGTTAACGGCTCGTCGGGCGAGGCGCGGACGCTGTCAACAATAGGCCTCATACGATACACAGGTACTCAGAAGACCAACTACGCAGGTCACGTCTCTGTCACGATCAGAGGGCCGCATTCTGAAAGTCTTTGTTGAATTCCAATCCTAAGTTAAACGACGGGCAGTAACCGCAGTCATTTCCTCCGTCACTGTATTTCCCCACTCGAATCTAATGAAAAATAATAAAATGATCGTGGGTAAGTAATGTGCGTCACGGGCTTTCGTTAAAACAACCACCATTCACAATTCACATTGATGTTCGATGCAAGTGATATCGTTGCCTTTTATCGTAGAAGCTTTCCATCTCATGTTTCATGAAGAAGTATTTTCTAGTGTGCTCTAATAGCAACTTGTTTATACTTCAGAATCAAATTATTTTGAAAACGAGAAGCATTAAATAAGTTGAGATGCATGATTATTTGCGAAACAACAGACTTACAGAAACTGTCGAAACAAATTATCTTAATAATAAATAATAACATCTTGTTTATATTCCAGAATCAAATCATTTTGAAAACGAGAGGCATCAAATAAATAGAGATGCATGATTATTTGCAAAATAACAGACTTACAGAAGCTGTCCAAAGAAATATCAAGTTTTTTGCCCTTGTCCGTCCAATTTTCAGCTTGGACTTTTGTCATTTTTGTAATTCCAAAAATGTGGAATCCAATTAGCGCATCTAGTCACGACCCAGTAATTCTAAAAGCGCCTGCACAAATGTCTTCTTGGTCGTGTTAGAAATAACAGCAGTAACAGTGCAAGACAAAGAGTTTTACAGACTGTTTTTCCAATGGTGTAACTCGGAATGGAGGAAGTGGTATTGAATGCAACTAACCAGAGCATAATGGTCATGCCGCGGTAGCACCAAACACCATGTCTGCGATACTTCTGCCTCTGAAAAACGAATACGGCGCCAGACGTTGCCAGAATAGGTGTTGGGTTGTCATGAAAATAGCATCAATAGTATTGAAATGTTAACTACGCTGTGATATGCGCGGCAGACACTCGTATCCCAGTGGGTCTTACAAGCCTTGGCGGTTTGTGTATACCTTCCCCGGCGGTGTGTTCGGCGTTATCTTACTGCTTGACAATAACACGCAGGCACAATCCACGGGCTTGCGCACTCCAGGACGTCCGAGGAACATCGTCGTAGACCTTATGCGAAGCGATGTTTTCGTAACTTGCGTGTGCTGATCTGAATTAGTAAGCGAGTGGGGTGCCAGCAATCTGTCACGGAAATTGTCACGGGAAACCCAAACAAACCGTCACGGAAACAAGATCAATTTACCTTGGGCCCGTTCTTCTCCGTGTCTGTAGAGAAGGCTAGTCCCGTAAGTCCAATATCAAATGTCAATGAAGGCCCATGCAATTGCATCGACATTTACGATGGTAATGTAAACAAACGTCATTGAAAAAAGTCATTTCCACTCTTGCGATATTGGGTTGTCACATGATATATTCTTATTGGGGAATGGAATGTTTGATTAATAAAGCAGAAATGCACCATTGCGTACAAACGGATTAGAAGTTTAACTCAAAGTTACAACGACCAAATTGAGTGTTACAAGCTTTGGTCTGTTTGAAATTAGCCCTACCATCACCGGGATGATATACGAACCGCAACAGATAGTACGAAAAAGGGATGAATTTCGGCATACCACTTTTTGTGCACAGCATTCAACAACAAAATTAGGTGACATTATCGCTAGCGGGTGCGTCGTCCGCTCGACCCCTGCTAGGCCTTGCGATATCAGCGATGAGTCGATCTGAACGATGGAAACAGGAGCAGCAAGCAGAGGACAGTGAAGGCAGGGAAATATGGAACGTTGTCACCAACCTGTCAGTGGTTTCATCTAGGAACGAAAAACAAAAGACAAAGGTTAGCTTTCTGGTTATCGGACTCATTTAAAAAGTTTCAATCATGCTGTGACTCAAAACCAGTTCGAGATAAGCCCCGTATCGCTCCGTCCGCGGCATCAGGCGATTACCCATCATTTACAGAAGCGGCGGGGCCAGACCCTAGGGGTTTTTATGGCCACTTTATGCTTCTAGAAAACTTTCGTGAAAGACTTGTTTGAAAGTGCAGACGACAATTTAAGTCATACTTTCCCGCAGCTAAGAGACCAACTATATCTCTGGTATTTGACTCATGTTCTTGGCTCATTTCTCTCTCTTGTGGTACCCTGCCGGAATCCGGAGGTGTACAGGATACATAAGTAAGGCTTAATGGTCTGTCTGAGTGTTTAACTGCGCCAAGGTGTAATCTGAGCAGGAAAAAAAAACATGTTTACCTCTCAATCGGCCACGGAGCGTTGGGTAGGGCCGCAGTGGCACGGCTCGATAGCTCCAAACAGAATGACCATTGTTACCATATCGGCCAGTACCCAATTAAATCATTTTCTCGGAACAGGAAACAAGCAGTTGGAAACATTTTGACACGAATGTTTTTGCTATTCATACATAATTCTTTACGTGACGTCAAGGCATATCGCTACGGTTTTGACCATAGCGATATTCCTGGGGGCTGGGGTTAGGGCTACGGCAAGCCGTTCTGTTCCTTATGCCTATACAGATCTTAAAATCATTCTCATGTTTCAAACTTACGTCAGGTTTTATCGGTACTTAATGCCTTCGCAATGAATTAAACTTTCCCCATTTTAGTCTTTTGCACATGTCATAAGTTTATGGCTTACGATTGCACAAGCACGCGCAGTGAATCGTTTAGACTATTAGATACATACCGCTTGCCGCTCATCAGACATTTCTCATCAGGCCCACTCATCCCCAGACAATTATCATACAGCACTTGACCATACGTGACAAACAATACTGTAAAAAGCTGGGAGCTAGCGATTCCAACTATCGATAGCGTACACCCATGTACGTAAAGAACAGTGGAAAGGGGGAAGAAGGAGGTATGTTTGCATATGTATACATATATATATATATAAATATATATATATATATATATATATATATATATATATATATATATACAACTTCACATATGGAAGATCCTCCGATAGTTCGAAGAACCAAAACGTTGGTGGCTGGGACGGCACTCGCCATCATCTGCTAGCCCGTGAACATTTCGATAAAATTGAGTATAATCATGACATATTCTGACATAAAAAGCAAGGCCACATTATCAAATAATAACTAATATACATAATAGGTAATATATATCTATATTAATATGTAATAATATGTCATAATGACATAACAATAAAAATAAAAAATATAGATAAATAAGCTATATTACCAATATCTATCATGGCAAGTAAGCTAAAGGCAATGGCTCGCACAAGTCAACGTGAGCATGACACTTCTCTGCACGCAAGCAGGACAGCTTAAAAAAAAAATCGCGCGGGGAAAGATCACATAGACTCCGCATGAAAAGGCTACCGTATGATTTGCAGAGAATACGCAGAGCCCATGATATTCAATGGCGGCATTTTTACCCCGCTGGCCTTCGTCTTTGACTATAGGGTCGACTGTTCACGAAGTCTTAAGGCTCGATGCATGCTCTGTGTTGCTCTATTCTGGAAAGCAGTCGATACAACTGAAAAAGACGCTTGTAAACCTACCACAGGTTTTTACCCTTTTCCCGGCAAGAATCATAATAATGCATTATTTTGCTGTTGGATCTACCTTTGAGTTGAACGGCAAGCTTCCCACATTTTTTGCCTCTGCTGTCATTTACAAATATTGCTGTACTCCGTGCGGGGCATCATGCGTAGGGTATGGCCTTGCATATCCTGTACTACAGAGTACGGCAACATTTGGGAAGGTCTGATCGTACAGGTAACATTCCTTTTAGTCGAGACCCTTCTCCAATCCGATACCATCAATTGATGTGTGACACGCGCTTAAATGTTGAAAATGGCTGATGATAAAACGAAGATACGGATTGCCATGCCGCATGGCCTGGTATCAGTTATATTGTTAAGCATTTCATGCTGCATCGGACACGTCCTGGAGTAACAATTTCGTTCAGTCTATACGGCCACACAGATGCAAGCTTGAGGTTATCACGCAATCCGACAATAGCAGATCCGATGCCTAGATACCTCACTTTTTGTAATGCAATATGACACAAGCAAACTACATGCATATCGCAATACAGACATAAGCATTCGTGCATTGCACATGTTTATCTTTGACAGGCACCAACATTCATCAGCAGCTTGCAAAACGCTCAACGATCCGGTGCTTTGCACAGTAATGATGGCCCTCCTCATGGATACGGGGGTTCGCGTGCATTTGTTTGTTTGTTAATGAGAGCGTCCCATCCGCAGATGTATGTGACTTCCAAGTCTTGTCTGTGGAATGCATGTGAGGACTGCTGTGTTGTTGATATTTCGCAATATCAAAACTTGATTTTTTCCACCTGGTGCTGCTCAATTCAAAAACCTTTAAGATGAGCCCCCAACATAACTTGTCCAGAAAAAGATGAACCTATGCTCGCTTAACTTCCCATGAGTTGACATGCATCAACATCCGCATGATTTCAGAGCTAAGCGGCCGTCTCAGACACGCGGATTTCTACGGGTCAGGGACGGGGCCGCTGTAAAGCCAGCGCTAGTGGCCACGCGCCACGCGGGACTCCTACGCGCAGGCGACAGCTGAGACGACAGTGAAACCGGCGTCGCCGGCCCCGGCAGTGGGTTAGTCGCGTTCGAGGAGCGCCAGATGGCCGTGGCCGTCCCCAAACCTGGTGTGACGTCACCAGAAGACGGGAGGACGCCGACGGAGAACTGCTCAAGAACAGGGGCCCGACATTAAACTCAGCAGGACAGTGGCTTCATGAGGCACTCGTGGAAGGCAGGCAGGGGAGGAGGGAGGAATTGAGTGAGAGAGAGAGAAAGAAAGAGAGAGAGAGAGGGAGAGGGGGGGGGGGGGGCGGGAAAATAAAACCGTACGTGTGCAGTTACGACAATACAAAGGTCACTCAGTACGCTTGCTCACGTCAATGGCCTGAAGAGGAGGCTGTTATCTAAGCTTTCCCCCAATTGTACCTTATTATAGAGGAGCCGGCCCGCCGCGAGAAAGGAAAGCGGTGTGCTTCGATAGATAAACTGCTGGTGGATGCTACAGCCCGTATTGCCGCGGCTGGCTCCAGCCATCTGCCACCTTTATGTGGCGACCCGGAAACACGCGACCTCGAGGCGTAGGCGATAGCTTTCAGAAATAGGGGTGCTGAACTGAAAACGTGTGGTTCACGTACCTGCCCGAGGTTAAAATGCATATTGCGCACTCAGTCGTAGAGCTGGGGTGGCATGAGATAGATAAGCGTTTAACGTTGCGTCTTTTCTACAGCCTAAGCACATCGGAATTTGTAAAAACTGAAAACTATGCAGCGGTCTGTTCAAGCACATCCCCCGGCTATCGATGCAGCGAGAACTGTGAGCACAGGGACTGGTGGCTGTTACCAAGTATGGCATTGCACGGATGATGATTTTCTTCAATCTCGGGGAAGAGAGAGTGTCTTCAGCGTCCGCGTGTAGCACCTTAAGATGGCACGAGACAGTGTGGGTTCCTCCATCCTCTTTTAATGCAACTTACTGTCTTGGAATGGGTGGGATGAGGACCATGATCATGATCATGTATGTAATAGCGCGGTGCCTGGCGCCGCCTCTGCTCTACGCCGCCTCTGCCGCCACCTCAGCCGGCTGTCCCGCCTCAGGCTATAAGAGGCGGGTCGGGCTGGCCGTCGGCACCAGCATCCGTCCCTTTTATCCTTACTCTTGCTTTATCCTGCGTCCTCGCGACGCCCCACTCTCCCGGGGCAGGCTGCATGCGCCAGCCACAAGTGGGCTGAGAGGCCCCCTGGAGGGGGAGAGGCCCCGAACTGCGTGCGGGCGCTCAGGGCACACCCTGCAGAGCGGCCCCTGCACGGGCTAAATCCTGGCGGTTGGGTCTCCAGGTAGGTGCTGCTTCATCATTTTCCAGTCTCCTGAGCCATCGCCTGAAATGCTCATCACTTGTCGGAAGGGCTGTAGTTAAAATAACCTAAAAGTCTAACGTAACCCGGCTGCCTGACCAAACAAACAGCTCAGAACAGGACTCCCATGCGTACGCACTCCAATGGCGACGAGGTCATTGAACTGCGTGTGATGGCGTCTGCGGGCGGAGGTAAAATGCCGGAGTTGGACTCATCGGTGGAGCCGTTTGATGCGTGCAGAAGACGTCTTGAGCAATGTTGCAAGACTTATGGCGTTAAGGAGGATAGTATTACGAGACGCTGAGTCATATTTTTGTTTGTGGTTCGCCGTGTTTGGCCATTTTCTGGACGCCTGAGTGTTTACTTCAGTGTACATGGCACGCACAGCTTGCTAAATGAGCCACTTAGAACATGACACGCCAGTGCGACGGGTGTTTTTACCTCCACCCATTTCTCCACACCCAAGAACGGAGCGTTCTTTTACATCCAGCCAATGCTATAATATGTTGCCCTGCAAGGCATACGGTGATCAAACTCCATGGAGTTTGATCGCCGTGTGCTAACCTGTGGTTGTCATATCACTGCCAATCTGCCAAAGTCTTCCCTTGTTTTTTTGTTGTTGTTATTGTTGTGATTTCATGGTCACGGAGACATACTTGAAAGGGAGAAGGCTCTTGCGCACCGATACTAATCATGGACTGAGAGCAGTGTGCCCTGACAGCCAGATCACCACAATCTCAGCTTTAGAAAGCATAGCTATTGAGATTTCCACGTGCCATAAAACAGGAAGATGCAATGATTTAGTTTGTCCCTCTCAGCTCATTAATCTTAGATTATTCCACCGCCCAACTTGAGGGTGTTTAGCATCGGAGGCCCGCGGTGTGGCGAATGATGAGAACGAAACATTAACACTTAGAGTCGCCCCGCGCATCATGCACTGATCCCTGTACAGATGCCGACGACTCATTTGCATACTTGACTAACACTTTTCATTGCAGTCCAGGAGATGGTGCAGGATACTGTGTCAAAGACTTTTCGGACCTCGTTTCTTGTCCCGTCTACCCTTACGCTAAACAGAGCGCCATCTAGTCACATCCTTGCAGCGTCATCTATGTGAATTATGCTTGATTTACTGTTGCGCCACCAGGCGGCAGGAGCGATGGCTGCTGAATCGAACGACCTTGACAGGATGGCCCGTTGATCATAGACATCTGAGACACATTTAAAACCGTTTCTTATGTAGCATAGCTCAGAAAAGTCGCATTACTCGCACTCTAAGAATAATGCAGGTACGCACCCACAGGTGCATCTGCCCGCCTTTCAAACGATTGACATTGTACTTGATGCGCAGCAGGGTTAAAATCTGGTTGTCAGTGAACGCGTGAAGTCACCGAAGTCTTCATAACAGTGGGAGATACTATGTAGCTCCGTTGCCACGCAGCTGTGGTCGGTTAGTATGGTCGGTACAGTCGGTCCAATGCATTACACTCTGAGATGACATTATTCATCCCTCTCACCTCCTTTGATGTGAGCCACCGAATAGTCCATGACGTGGCCCAAAAGTGACCTACATCCCGGAAGAATCGTTTACAGTTATGTCAACACTCCCGAAGAAAAAATGTTAAGTGACCCTTCTAAGTTCAAACAAATCAACGTCGTGAATCCCAACAGATGCACTTTGGGAACTGCGCGCTCCTTGCTAATAATGCGTATATTGTCAACACCAGCACAACCATGACGAGACGCATCACCATGCGCGTGCAGAATGCAGGTCCGCTCACTCACCCACTGAGCGAGCCGTGGGCGTCAGCAACGCAGCGAATGCTTAACTCGCCCCGCCATGACGGCCTTTTACCAAAAAATATAACAAGAGCAGGAGAAGCGACATTGGACTGCACTGGAATCGGTCTTTATTCGAGAGATCGACGCCTTAATCACTGGGCAGGCTAATTGCTCGCGGGGACATGCAGCTGTGGGTCCTCTCTCAGGACCGATACTGTAGCCATAAATTTCACTCACCGCTTTGTTTACCACGCATGTTTTGCACCTGATAGGATTTCCATGTGTGCATAATTACATTGTCAAAAATCGGACAGACGTGAAATATGAGAAGCTGTCTTTGCTAACCTTGCGCTCATTTTTGTCATGCCAAACTAAGCAACGAGTGCTATCGTGTCAGATCTGATTCTCTGGCTCTGAGTCACATGGAAAGTTGGACGGTAAATAGTAGTTATAGAAGTATACAATGGGGACCCACCAGACTGGTGTCCGGTCCTATAATGAATGTGAAATGGATCCACCCAGGTGCTGGATCAACGGCGATAACACATAAACCGTTAACGTGAGAGGTCTTGAACGATATCTTTCTGACATCAGAAAGAGGTGCGAGACGTCATGTACATCGTGTCATGTACATTATAAAGTCATGTGAGGCAGCGTGTATAAACGCTTCCACAGCCGTTTTGAAAAGAGCTTGCATGCCAGAAGTTTTGCATTGCAGATGTGGACAGACTCGATCCGACAACAGCGCCCAGCTCGCTTTGACATATTCATACAACACGAACACGTGTGTGGGGCGCCGCTATTGTCCCGCAGAGTTTGACCCGGCATCGCTTGGAGCAGGGTGCTAGCGGAGGAAAGTTTGGCGTTTGCGTTCGCGTTCGCGTTTGGCGTTCCTCACGTCGCTGTGCAAGTACTGTGTACACTGTGCTCAAACACCGAACCGGTTTGCTGCAGGCAGGGATTTGGGCGGCATTCCGGAATATTTGTCGGGCCACTGCGCGTCACGCCGTCCGTCGAAAAAGCCATCGATGTCGCATCAGGATCTGGGCGGCGACCTTTTGAGGACAGCTGCAGCTACTCAGGGCCGTCGGAGGCGGACGGGCTCTCGGCGGCTGACCTTCGGCCGCGGGGCCGAGCGCGGCCGACCCGCTCCTCACCGCTTGCTCCGGTACTGCTGCTATCTCATGGGTGCTTGGATTGGGCCGCTAGCAGCGTTCTCCGCGGCATTTTTGTTCCAGCCCTGTTACCCGGCATGAAGTGTTGACTTCTTAGTTTTCAACAAACAGAAGAGGCCTTAGATCACGCCTCTTCAGGCATTCCTTACAACTGGCGATTTAGAAGTGCGGCAAAAGTCTTCTAGCAATATTTCCTTTCTCGAGAAAATGCAAAGACTTTTGGTGGCACCTTAAATTCAGATTCATGAAACGTTATCTTATTACACGATTGACAGACTACAGCACGGTTTGTGCACCAGTGTAGGGGGTGGGGCGAGGTGCTGTACTGCTCCAACGTTAGTTGGGTGTCAGGCAGCAATCGACTTTCATTTCTACGGCGAGTAACTACTACCACCGCTACTCGCCTCCACGTGCATCTCGTGCCTTCAAACTGGGTCAATGGGTCAGCGCTTGTTTGACGTGGGTGGCACGTTTGTCAGCGCTTGTTTGACGTGGGTTTGGCCAGCGCAATATAGCTGGACATGCTCTCCACGGTACGTCTCCCCTCCCACGCTCCCGACACGAAGCCTAGCGCCTATCCAGCTGCGCGGCTCTGCATGATCCACACCCTCACCAAACGGAAGATTGCTCAGCATTTAGCAAGCCAGCGCCAATGAAGCGGCAGACTTGATCAGCGCATGCAAGCGATGCATGGTTATAGCACGGAATGACGCTTGTAGAGGACGTCCGGTCGGGCTCTGCAGGGTTAGCTCTGGTGTCAGGGCTGCTGTCCTTAAGCCGAATTCAGCGCTGATGTTCGTGGCAGCCCTGCCCATGACAGCTCCCAGCAAGTCTGGTATCCAGTGCAATGCTAGCGCTGCACTTTATGAACTATTCGAGCTTTCAATCTGATGCTTTCTCTGGTGTCAGGCTTAGTCCATGGCCAGGTGTCCACACCGGCAAATATAGACCCAGTGTAGTGTTAGGCCTGGTGTCGTGTCTGAGCCCCAGTCGAATATCAGCTTTGTTGTCAGGCTTGTTCCCCAGTTTGATGCCAACCGTGGTGACATGTCCACCAGCCCAATATAAGCTCTAATGTCAAGTCCGGTCCTCGGCATAATGTCAGCTTTGATAGCTGGTCATCACGGGCCGTAAAGCTGGCAGCCGAGCCTCGCAAACGCTACCGGCGACCGTGGTGTGACAGACGCCACGGGCGCTGCGGCGGGCGCGCACGTGGCACGAGCGGGCCGCGGCGGTTCCCGGAGCCTCACGTTTCGCCGCGCCGAGTGCTTGTCGCGCCCGCGTCCACAGCCGCCGAACGGCATAAACAAAACGGAGGCGGGCTATGGCTGCTTGCTCTGGGGGCCTCAAGCGAAGCCGCGTTATTTGTGCGTGTGCATATGTATGTGTGTGTGCGGAGGGGTAATTTTGTGTGAGGGGGAACTGTGTTTCGATCTAGATATTGGGATCTGGAATGGCCACAGCTGCAAGGATTGGAAAGCGACCGACAGCTATGCCCCTGGTCCACATCATCATGCCGCCTTTGTGGCCGAAGTGGCTTAGTTCTGATATTAAGCAAGCAGCCTATTCGGTGAGATAAACCCATTTACTAAGACTTTTGAAAACGGGCTTACTGTTCCAAGTGACCCAGCCATGTCCTATGGCTGAGAACGTCTGAGTGGTAATGCTGAATTATATCGAGCTAATACGCAGTTAGACTACCTCCCAGTCAGATCCCAAGCAGGCACGAGCCTTGACCATGCAAAGTCCCTAAGCCTGGACAGAGCTCTCAGTTACACTACCTCCCAGTCAGATCCCAAGCAGACATGAGCCTTGACCATGCAAAGTCCCTAAGCCTGGAGATTGCGTCAGATTTGCATACCAGAGCTGCCGGAGGAATGCATGACCAGGGGCGTCGGAGCCGCTCCGCTCCCCTTCAGCGGAGCGTCGCTGGCGGCCGCCTGCAGCTCCCCGGATGGGGGAGGGGAGAGGGGCTGGACCGGAGCACAGCATCTGTCCTGCACCTGGACGCAAGGGTAATCACACAATGGCCGGGATGTTCGAGATGCCGCAAAGGGGAGGCACTCGTGCCCCGCGCTGTTATTGTTTCGTCGGGGCTAGGGATGGAATATTGATGAGCCAGCCAACGTGTGGTAGCACCCGGATCTACAGCGTATAATGATTGTGCCAAGCGCTCCTCATGCCTCACCTTTTCGGGAGATTCATATATATATATATATATATATATATATATATATATATATATATATGTATATACGTTCGTGGTTTTATGGCGCGTCAACTACATTAGCTGTTTGCGCAGGGCTCGATACAATATTCGATGCAGCAAAATCTCAGCCATAAAACAAGTAAAAAGTACTGCGTAAGCACAAGTTCAGCTTTTCAAAATTGTGTCACCTTAGTTGGGATGTGGTCGTACACAATCTGAAACTAGATGCGTTTTATAAAGGATACAGTGCAGCAAGCACACACGTATGGGTTCTCACCAAGAGGCTGTGCGACCGGTAATGACCGCAAAATCTTCCCCTTTCGGCATCAAGATTCAGACATCCCGTGAGGACGTGCTCGACGGCTAGCCTATCACTGTATCGAGTACACAATGGTGAATCGTCTCCCAGCAGAAGATGAACGCGTGTTTGGTGCGTGTGGCCGAATCGTCGCCCTGAGCGCGTGTTTGGTGCGCGTGGCTGAATCGTCGCCCTGAGAGCGTGTTTGGTGCGTGTGGCCGAATCGTCGCCCTGAGCGCGTGTTTGGTGCGTGTGGCTGAATCGTCGCCCTGAACGCGTGTTTGGTGCGTGTGGCTGAATCGTCGCCCTGAACGCGTGTTTGGTGCGTGTGGCCGAATCGTCGCCCTGAGCGCGTGTTTGGTGCGTGTGGCTGAATCGTCGCCCTGAACGCGTGTTTGGTGCGTGTGGCTGAATCGTCGCCCTGAACGCGTGTTTGGTGCGTGTGGCTGAATCGTCGCCCCGAGCGCGTGTTTGGTGCGTGTGGCTGAATCGTCGCCCTGAACGCGTGTTTGGTGCGTGTGGCTGAATCGTCGCCCTGAGCGCGTGTTTGGTGCGTGTGGCTGAATCGTCGCCCTGAGCGCGTGTTTGGTGCGTGTGGCTGAATCGTCGCCCCGAGCGCGTGTTTGGTGCGTGTGGCTGAATCGTCGCCCTGAACGCGTGTTTGGTGCGTGTGGCTGAATCGTCGCCCTGAGAGCGTGTTTGGTGCGTGTGGCTGAATCGTCGCCCTGAACGCGTGTTTGGTGCGTGTGGCTGAATCGTCGCCCTGAGCGCGTGTTTGGTGCGTGTGGCTGAATCGTCGCCCTGAACGCGTGTTTGGTGCGTGTGGCTGAATCGTCGCCCTGAGAGCGTGTTTGGTGCGTGTGGCTGAATCGTCGCCCTGAGCGCGTGTCTGGTGCGTGTGGCTGAATCGTCGCCCTGAGCGCGTGTTTGGTGCGTGTGGCTGAATCGTCGCCCTGAGCGCGTGTTTGGTGCGTGTGGCTGAATCGTCGCCCTGAACGCGTGTTTGGTGCGTGTGGCTGAATCGTCGCCCTGAGAGCGTGTTTGGTGCGTGTGGCTGAATCGTCGCCCTGAACGCGTGTTTGGTGCGCGTGGCTGAATCGTCGCCCTGAACGCGTGTTTGGTGCGCGTGGCTGAATCGTCGCCCTGAACGCGTGTTTGGTGCGTGTGGCTGAATCGTCGCCCTGAACGCGTGTTTGGTGCGTGTGGCTGAATCGTCGCCCTGAACGCGTGTTTGGTGCGTGCGGCTGAATCGTCGCCCTGAACGCGTGTTTGGTGCGTGTGGCTGAATCGTCGCCCTGAACGCGTGTTTGGTGCGTGTGGCTGAATCGTCGCCCTGAACGCGTGTTTGGTGCGTGTGGCCGAATCGTCGCCCTGAGAGCGTGTTTGGTGCGTGTGGCTGAATCGTCGCCCTGAACGCGTGTTTGGTGCGTGTGGCTGAATCGTCGCCCTGAACGCGTGTTGTGCGGTGTGGCTGAATCGTCGCCCTGAACGCGTGTTTGGTGCGTGTGGCTGAATCGTCGCCCTGAACGCGTGTTTGGTGCGTGTGGCTGAATCGTCGCCCTGAACGCGTGTTTGGTGCGTGTGGCTGAATCGTCGCCCCTGAACGCGTGTTTGGTGCGTGTGGCTGAATCGTCGCCCTGAGAGCGTGTTTGGTGCGTGTGGCTGAATCGTCGCCCTGAGAGCGTGTTTGGTGCGTGTGGCTGAATCGTCGCCCCGAGCGCGTGTTTGGTGCGTGTGGCTGAATCGTCGCCCTGAGAGCGTGTTTGGTGCGTGTGGCCGAATCGTCGCCCTGAACGCGTGTTTGGTGCGTGTGGCTGAATCGTCGCCCTGAGAGCGTGTTTGGTGCGTGTGGCAGAATCGTCGCCCTGAGAGCGTGTTTGGTGCGTGTGGCTGAATCGTCGCCCTGAGAGCGTGTTTGGTGCGTGTGGCTGAATCGTCGCCCTGAGCGCGTGTTTGGTGCGTGTGGCCGAATCGTCGCCCTGAGCGCGTGTTTGGTGCGTGTGGCTGAATCGTCGCCCTGAGAGCGTGTTTGGTGCGTGTGGCTGAATCGTCGCCCCGAGCGCGTGTTTGGTGCGTGTGGCTGAATCGTCGCCCCGAGCGCGTGTTTGGTGCGTGTGGCAGTGCCGGCAGAGGGCATCCTCCCCAGCACGACGCTGCCTCTGGCTACATGCCCACTCACCTATGGCCGGTTTTATCTATTTAAATCTACTGTGGGCCACATTCCCCCTCCGCTGCCAAATGTCGCTTGCGAACATATATGGATGTCGTGTGCTTTAAATCAGACGGAGTCATTTTAAGCAAAAGTAGAGACGTTTCGTTTGCGGCATGCATAGCCGCGACGACTGCGTTTTCGTTTTCATGTATACCAACACGGCTGGGTATTCACAAGAAAGTCCCCTCCTTACAGTCACGTAGTCAGTGTGATCATAGGCAGATCTTTCTTTGCAACTGCGAAAGCAATGGTGAGAGTGGATTCATAGATAACAAAGAGGTCGTTGAGTCGTTGATTAATTTCAAAGCTGCGTAAAACGCACACAGTTCGGCAGTAAACGCTGCCAAGTCTGCTGATAAAGGACGCGCCTAGCAACACTATCACATGCGAATGCACGCCCAGTTCCACTGGCCCCTTGAACCAATCGGTGCACACCAAAGCACCATCTGACAAATAAGATCTTCATCCGATCGCCAGAAGATTCAATTTGTTGGGCGGTATCGATGCCTTTCCGTGCTGACCTAAAGTTAGTTACATCGACAGTGGACGTTATCAGGCACCAATGTGTAGCTGACAACTTCCGGAGCTCGGCGATCAGGTGAAGGAGGACATCACACTTGGCTGCGCAATCCAGCATGCGGACACAGATGAATCTGGAGGAGCGTGCAGTCCTTCGAAGGGAGCCTTCCATGAACACGTTCGAGAATAAAGTGTCGTAAGCTAGGTGTTGTTTCGGGAATCAAGTTCAGTGACAATGTGTTGACGCTGTGCATGACCCCAGTGTGTGACGGGAAGGGTTCGCTTATCCCTGATCGGCAATATGAGGCCAGCTTCATCAGGTCAAATCAACATCATGAGGTCAGGTCACATCAGGCCAGATCGGCACAATGACCTCGGTTCTATTGTGTGCTGCTCTACACGGTGACTTGGTCTTTTTTTGACCAGCTGACCGGTCATAGGCAAAACCTGGTGAAAGTATTCGGATTTTTAGGAGTACAGAGGCATCCGGCTCTTTAGCCTGCTTGGTTCTAACTCAGGGAGGCGTTCTATGGCCAGAAATGTGCGGACATCCTGCCAGAGCGTGACACCTCATGTGGGCAGGGTAGAAACTACTGCTAAACCGGACATGGGTTCGCCATCTGACTAATGGATTCACACTGAGTCCACCTTATTCTGACCACGGCAGGGCATGCGATCGGAACCTCTCGGATCATCTACCTCTGACCCTCATAGGAACCAACAGCAAGGTCTGAGCCCCAGACCATAGGTACTGCCCATCGAACGGCGGAGGTAATGGGATATCTGCACACGTTTGCGGTGGGCTCAGTTCTCTCATGTAAAATGTTTAGTTTCTGCTAATCAAAACTTGATAGATGTTATAGAAAACAGAACAAATATCTCATCACAACGGCAGGATGCTACAAATTTCCTTCTTCAGGTACTTTGTATCTACACTGCCATAAAGAAGCCTACCGAAGAAGTACGTTGCGTAAAACGACATCCCAAAATCGGAACAGAGCGTACCAGCCAAGCGTGGGCGGCGTCAACCTGAGCGGCACTTGAAAGGCACAACAGCCTTTCAAGTTGGCACTGATGCCTGATCATCGGCTCAACCAGTCACGCTCTGTTTACTGCTCTCCATGCATGGGCAGCTATCAGCCCTGACATTGCTTTCGACAGCGATCGTTTCGCCGCGCTTGGCAAGACGCCGCGCGGCGACCCGTCTGACCTGGCGCTGGCCGGCAAGCGGCCCATTTGACCTGGTCCCGGCCGGCAAGCGGCCCGTCTGACCTGATCTCGACCTACAAACGGCCGCCAGAAGACCAAACCGGCCAGAAGGCAGACTCGCATCAAACACTCACGTCACGGAAGCTACGCGCCCGAGCAACCATAACAGTCACGTTATAACGATCCTCATTGTGCATCTACTGTCCTGGCCGGATGATGTGAAACAACATATGCTGTGTTGGAGAGAGACTAGCATGGACGCAGAACAGAAAACAATCGTAATCCACCATCGATGATCACGTTATAATAAACAATTGATACACCGCACACGAAACTGGCCTGTCACAACCAGCGCATCTGGTGTCCTTCCAGACATGGACGTAGATGTTTAAGAGTTGCCAGGGTACGTGCCCCCTCGCACAATTAGTCTTTACAAGGTGGGTATTAATGTTCGTAATAAAATGCCTCCAATTAGAAACCGCGATACACAAACATGAATAGTGAATTGGACAGTATGCAACGCTGTGAGATGCCATACAAGAAATTTGGTAGGCCTGCGGAGCGCTTATTTGAACCTGTGCCCCCCCCCCCCTATCCGCCCCTCATCACAAAATGCTGTATGCGCCCTTGCTTCCATCTCTGTGTTATGTGTTCGAGCAATGATGTCCTCGTTTTTCTGATGATGCGTGCAGCAAACTTAGCCTAAAACCGCAGTATTTGTGAAGTGCAGCGCATGGTAGACTCCGGCCACTCTGCGCTGCAGTGCGGAGTGGCCGGAATGCCGAGACTACCGAGAATGTGTTCCGAGGCGGGAAGGACGCAGCTCCGGCACACAGAGGTGTTGATGATTACAACCAAGTCAACTACGGCAAACTATTCACACGATCACCAATTCCTATGAAGATGATGGGAGTGGTGTTATTCTCAGCCTTGATTTTTAAAATCATTTCATGGCAGGATGTTGTTATCACCTCCAGAATAACAAAATACCATGTACCACTTCGGCGCTATTACTCGCGTTGCATTGACCTGCACCTTCTCCCTATGGCACCCGATACATTTTTTCTCCACGTCTCATCGGTAAGACCTGTCCTGGCCAAAGTCCAGCCGTTTCGCCGGCCGGTGTGCGCCGCTGACGGCCGGCGCAGTCCGCCCTCGGTCTCAGCACGTGCACCGCGCCGCCCGCGGGCATGGTGATGAGATCGATTCACTCGGCGGAGGCGGTCCGCACCCTCTGTTTGTCATGCACTTGACCAGCTCATTTGCCGGGCCCGTCGCCAGGGCGTCCGCACCAGACGGCGCACGCGACACTGGATGGCCGGTCATGCGCCCCAGGGTCGCCAGAGCGCCTGACGACGCACGCGACACCAGATGGCCGGTCTTGTACTCCAGGATCGTCAAAGCGCCCGCACCTGGCGGCGCACGCGTCACCAGATGGCCGGTCACGCGCTCCAGGATCGCCAGAGCGTTCGCACCTGGCAGTGCATGCGACACCAAATGGCCGGTCTTGCGCTCCGGGGTCGCCAGAGCGTCCGCACCTGACGACGCACGCGTCACCAGATTTCCGGTCATGCGCTCCAGGGTCGCTAGAGCGTCCGCACCTGGCGGCTCTTGCGACACCAGATGGCCGGTCTTACGCTCCTGGACTCCCAGGCAGGGCCGCTTAAGCCGACACTACATGGACGCTGGCGTTGTGCAAAATGCGCTGACGCCACACCAAACAAGGTAGCGTAGCAAAACGCACCGCTGGCAGATTTCTGAGAGTGGACAAGAGCCGTTTTCTCGGTTGACCTGAAACAACTGGCTTTGTGCCGTGTAGACCGATGCAAATGCAATGTTCCATTTGTGTCCGGCCTCGTCATCAACACGTGCACACGTTCTGGGGACTGGTGGTCTGAAGCTTCAAGACGTTTTCCATTAGGATGCAAGACATATGAATACAAATGACGTAAGACGTGCTATATTGTAACGCGATTAGTATGAGTGCACCTGTTCAGCTTTGAGCGTGCAGTAATGACGTCATTCGGATTGAAATCCAAGCTATAACGGCTGAGTGTAGTGGCACATAGATGAGCCATAGCCTTACAGAAGTAAGGTTACAGCAAACTTACCCCTTTTAACAGATGTGGATGGAATATTCTGGTGACGAAACTGTGCCGCTCAACATGAGCAGCAGACACCAACTGCTTCCTGCTTCATTTTGGTTTTACCATTGGTCATACACGCATCCCTGGCCGTTACGACCAGCGGTAAAACGTGCCGTGCTAGTGGATAAGATTGGCGACAAGAATGGGTATCTTCAGACGACCCTAGATGACAAAATTGCTATTTACTGAAAACTTTGTTGGCAGCCACGACAAAATATTACAGCGCACCCTGCACAATCTTAAATGAAGCCCTTTACCGCACCCCACGGCACCATTGGATCTTTTTTTAAGTTTCATCACAGCCTAGCGGCAAAAAAATCCTGATATCATTTTCGGTTGGTCCCTTTATTTGGTGGCAGGTCGGTGGCAAATAGTTACTTTTTCCTACAGCTCGGCCGGTCGGCCGATCCGCTATTTTTACTACCTAGAAGAACCGTGGATTTTACCAGTCAGCTCTCCGCGACCCAAACTAGACAGTAGAAAATACTGAAAAAGATCTGTATATGATAATACATGCAGCCGTACATGTTTGCTTGGTTTGTTTTTGCTCACCATGACAAGAGTATGAAAGAACTGGTATCTTTTCTTCAGTTCTTTGATCCCATATTTCCGTAACCCCGATGCATTCTTCTTCCAGCATGCATCCACTACCTCTTTTTCAGCATTTGCGCAGCCGCCTTCACCTCAATCTGAGCTCAACGCGGAACCCAATATCTTGCTCCTTCCTTCCCAGGTAGCGTCGAAGCTCAATTCATACCTGCATATGGCAGTTGCTGGGGCGCGGCGAAAGGCGCCCGCCAGGCAACACGTGTCGCGCCATGCTTGGCGAAAAAAAGCATGCTTAGCGAAAAGTGAAGAAATGATGCTGGCTCGGCTGGGGCTCAAAGCACACACATACTTTTCATAAGGGGATATGGGCTGGGGGCGGACCGCATGCTGGACGCCATTCCCCGGTGCTGCCTGCCACCGGTTTGGATTCTGCCGCGTATTCAGCTGCTCTGGCTGTCGAGGTCTTCCACCGCCCACGCGATCAAGGATAGCCAATCCAGCCTTAGATGGAGCTTAAACGTGGGGCCCCGGCAAGGCCCGGGGGTGGAAGAGGACTACTTTTGCGATTGGACTATCACATAGTCTAAGACCAGTGCTCCTGTATTTCTAGCAGCAGCAGTTGTCCTGATATTAGCTTGATGCCATTGTATGAATGAACACTTCGGTTGTGCGCATGATTTGAAAGTTGCGGTGTTGAAAGAGGCTTTCGGCGATACGCTGAAACTCTGATGACGCCACTGGATATGTACTTCATCACTTTTTCTTCATATCGCATAGCGTTACGCTGCTGGCAGCAATTTTGTTCGCAGAAATTCGGTCGGCGACAAAATAAACCTTTGCCACCCCTTCCTCTGACAGCGAACCACTTCCGCTCGGATAAAACAACAAAGGGAGCGCCGACTGGGGCCGGCGCGTACCGGCCGCGGGTCTGGTGCGCCCATCCGTGTCTCGCCTCGACCCAACGATGATACATTGCTGAGATGGTTTCCTCAGGGCCATAAATGTCTTGCACGCGGGCGAGCGAGCGGCGGCGTGGGCTGCAGCTCGGAGTGTCGTGCAGCGCCAATGGCGCCAGCGGTCGCCCGGCCGACCGCCGCCGACCCGGCGGGACACGCACCGGCTGGGGGCGGGGGCCGCGGCGCGGGCGGCGCAGGCGCCGCCGTCGCCGCCGCCGCCGCCGCCGGGAATAGCCGTGGAGCCGGCCAGAACCGAGCCGGCGGCGGCGGCGGCGGCGGGGGGCGGCGCGGCCCGGAGCGACAGTGCCCGCAGGTGAGAGGACAGGCTCAGTGAGGGCGGCACCGGAGCGACAGTGCCCGCAAGTGAGGGTACAGACCCCGCGAGGGCGGCCCCGGAGTGACAGTGCCCGCAGGTGATCAGGAAAGCTGTGTTGGGTGTAAATTGCTTAGACAGTACCATGGACATCAGCATGTAGCGCCCAACAGGCGTAATTTAGTAACAAGGCCAACAGATAGCCGAGTGGATATGTAAGGTGCGTAGCTTAAACAATTGTTTAATGCACCAGGGCGATGTGACATCGAGGCCCCACTGATACGCTAGGCACTACACCTATTATCGTTTGTGGTTCCGCTAGTCTGTTCTCAGTTCACAAGTACCGACAGTGGGGCTAGCACTCGCTCGTTTACGTATCCGCCCATCAAAATGTATGGTATCCCCCTGTGGCAAGCGCTGGCTACGCCCCTGGTGCCCAGAGCTGTGGAGGGCGGTCTCACGGGAACACCCTGACGTTTCGCTGAAGCCATGCCGGGCGGGATGGCTAGCATGGCTTTGCATATACAGTACGCGAGCCGTATCTCGTTACCGTTATATAGAACACTTCGGGCCGTGCCAGACGAAGCCACACCGGTGACGAAAGTTTTACTGCACGAGCTGTCACGTTAATGTGTTGGCGCATACGCTATAAACACATCGACTGTGCGACAGTGACGACTATAATATTTATTAGACAGGGAGCTGTGAACTGATCGTACAAACCATTAGGTGGAAAATGTTTCAGTTACGAAAGCGTTAAAACATCGTTTGGACGAGGACTAACATGAAAATAGTCGATGGTCCCTGCACGATTCCGACCGGTGACAGCCACATATTATTGCACTCATGATTAAACAAGGTACACGTTTGTTTGCGTTTCATGACGGTGCATGTAATGACAACTTGTAATAAAGTATTTAACTACAGGCGTGTTAACTTCATAATTCAATGTTCATGGCAATTTTTGCATTGACCCGGTACAGTGGGGTCAATTTTTGACCTAACAACATAAGACTTCCTATCAGTCACAAGATCACGTAGTTTTATCAATCAACCGTTCTCTCTGCAAGGTCCTGTCGTCTTAAGCTTGGAAACGGCAGGGGGATTGAGTCCCTTCCATCGTTCCAGGTTGTGAGGAGAATGGCGAATCAGGGCGAGGGTTAACTGGGTTTTCTTGTATCGATAGCTGGGGTCTAAGCACTGCTTGGTGCTTAGGTGCTTGGACCCCTTCAAAATTCCGCCTGTACGTCTGCTTGCAATGAAGCTACACTCAATGACATGATTCATATAAAAGACGTCAATCACAGTAACAGCCTACCAGCAGCACTCCCACGCGTGCCACGTGCACGCTTCCCAGCCAGATTGGCAACGTGGGCAGAGCATGCCGTCTCTCCTCGCTGCCGACTCATCATTTCCGGTTTCTGTCACGAAGCACCAGGACTTGCCGATGGCGCCTGCCCTAGTCCTGAAGGGATGCATCTAAGTGAGGCACCGGCTCACACCTGTTGCGTAACGGCGTGCCAGGCATTGTGCGCCACGCGGGCTGTAGGCGGATGCATGCCTTCGGCCGCATCATCGGTGGGTGGCCTTGTGGCGGTCGGTCGAACCGAGCCGGACGGCGCGTGCGAACAGGCCAGCTGCTGATAGGCCACTTCCCAGCGACAGCCAGGCAGTATCGGTGGGCCAGGGTGTGGGACACCACCTCTGCAACCTCGTGTCGGAAGTGAAGTCGGCTGTCGAGTGGCGGAGGTACGGTCCTCACGGGCTGGCCGAAGTGCGGCGGAGAAGCGGGTGTGCGAGACACGCAGTCGCGTGAGTCGTGCCCGACTGAGTTCCGTGGAGCGTATGTATGTGACCTGCCAAGATACTACTGTTATTTAATAGTGAAAACAGCCTGCTTACGTGCCTCTTCAAAAACTCGTGGCGCACATCTGACTGGGCAGGGGGAAACTCTGCTGCAGCAGCCGTTCGACGTTTCAGAGAATGTTTCACGTTTGAAGATATTGAAGCAAACACCATATATGCTGGAATAAAACCATTTAGAACTAGTGCTATGCTTTTAAATGGAACAGATTGCTGCAGACAGCGTGATTTCTCTGTTTAGTACATGTGCTCATCAATGCGTCAGTGTTTGATTACGTCATCGTGCCTTGCTCAACATTGATTGCGAGCCAGCTGACGGCCGTTTTATCTGCAAATCGCGTTCACGAATGTCAGATATGAACGACTCGACTATTATATTTTTTTGGCCGTGATCGCCGCATGGCTAATGGTATAATAAGATTCAAATGACGTTATCATGACGTCATGGGCGCCAGGGTGACCCTGACATAGTCCCCCCAAAATATTCTGCACATCTTCCCGAGCTTGTAGCTCAGAAACTTGAGGGGTTAAGGTTTAAGGAAGGGCAAGGCTGTGAACCGCACCAAATTATTTGCAATATAGATATTTTAGTTCAGCTCACTCCCTCTAAAGGGAGTGTTCCACATTTGGATGGGGTTTTGAACTGAGATGGCCATCTTGAGGATCATTCGGTGCAGCTCACGGTCCTACCCTTCTTAAGATAGGAACTCCTCTAGTTCTGAACTCCATGCTCACGAAGATGTGTGGACTTTTTCAAGGTCACCCATGCATCCATGACGCCTTAATCACGTCATTCATATCCGGTCATTCCATTGGCCACGCGGCGATCGAGGCCAAGAAAAACAGAATTGTCGAGTCGTTTATATCCGACGTTCGTGGACACCATTTAAAGACAACGGCCGTCAATTGGCTCAAATTAATGTCGTGCAAGGTACGATTACGTAATCAAACAATGGCGTGTCGAAAAAACATACTTAACAAGGAATTATGTTGTCTAGAACAGCCTTTTCCACCTGAAATTATACCAATAGTTTAGGTGAGCTTGTTTCATTAAATATGATGCTTGCTTCAATATCATCGAATGTGGAACATTCCCTTTGAAGGGAGTGTTCCGGTTTTAAAGTGGGTTTTAAGCTGAAATAGCTCGTTCAGCCGTCAGGCCTTGGCCTGACTCCGAACGTTATGCTGACAACAACCGGCCAAATGCTTTTCGTTGCAACCGGCCGAGAGAGAGAGAGAGAGAGAGAGAGAGACAGAGAGAGAGAGAGAGAGAGAGAGAGAGAGAGAGAGAGAGAGAGAGAGAGAGAGAGAGAGAGAGAGAGAGAGAGAGAGAGAGAGGCGACGGCCTTGCGAGGCCGCTGTGGGGCGCAACTAAACCGTGTCACCCTGGCGTAAGTGGAGAGTCATGCACCGTCGCGATCACCTCAACACGCGCCACACCCCGATCACTGCGCTGGGCGGCTGCGGCGCGCCCCGCCGCGTCAGAACGCCGCGGAGCCGCCCGGGCCGACGGCCGATAAGGGTAACGTGAGTGGCGCGGGCGGTAAGCCGAGCCGAGCTGGGCGACGCCGGCGTGGGGACCGTCCTCGACACGAGCCCGTGTCCCGCAAGCTGCACTGGCTGCCGGGAGGCGGGGTAGCACGCTGCGCCCGTGCCTGCCGCCAGGGCCGGATGCGCCGCCGTCGCTCGGGAGCGAGGTGCCGAGGGAGCAGCGGCGGCGGCGGCGGCTGCGATGGCTGACTGGCGGCGGCTACTGTACGGCGCGGGCGCTGCTGACCGGACTGCTGGGCCAGCTGCTGCTGATTGCCAGTCTGCGCGACCGACACGTACTGCCGCAGCGCTGGATGCAGTTTGGTAGGTGGCATGCTCGCCGGCTCGGCCAGGCGCGAACGTCCAGAGGTCACTCTGCCGAGGTGGGTCCCTGCAACCGTGGTTGGGGATAGGATGTGGCAACTTACGCTTCCTGGCCATTAGGTTTCAGTGGCAACTTTTTTCTGTCTTCGATCGGTGCTATTGCGGACTTGGATTTCTGTTGAGTTTGGCGTGAGGCGGCATTTCGTCTTATGGAACGCACCCAGTGCAGCCTGGTGCTTTCTCAATTACTTGTTCGCAAATGTCAGAATCCAGCGACGTCCCATTTTTGTTTTTTGTTTGCTTAGCTGGTGCTTGCTTTCGAGGATGACGTGTACATCGTGCTTAGTTTGCTGTGTGTGCCGCCCAAACGGTTTTTAACATGTGAGCAATGAATAGAAACCAAAAACCCCATGTAGCCATCGGAAATAAACTCAGTTGTAAAGGTATGGGCCCACCGAAGAAGCAATTGTTGGCTTCAATAAATAGAAATTGCGATATTTCATCGCATTCCGTTTGCAAACGCTCATATTACCAGGCATTCGTTAATCATGCTGGAATAATAACGCGATGTGTTGGCATTGGCCTGGGTCCCATGGATAGACTACAATGCTTCTCTCAATTATGGAAGAACTACTTGTGATGTTCGCAAATAGGGCAGCATGTTACCTTTAGATCACTGCTGCGAAGTCAGCTGAAGAACGCTTTATTGGCAACATTGCTGTGGTCCTGTAACTGCACGGCCGAAAAGATGCTTGCAAGAATGTCACGTCTTGCTCCGTCGAGAAAACACGAGCTGGGAGATTACCGGGCTTAATCTGTTCACTTGTTGGAAAAAATCCAACCTTTTCATGCTGTGCCAGCACCTTTGGTATACATCCTGCCGGCGGTTAAACAAAGAATAAAAGCCGACATTCGGCAAGAGTTGTTCTTGCTTTCGGCGCCTTTGCGTTTCAGAGGAAGCTCGCGAACCCTCTTTTTCACCGGCATTGGCCGTTTGCGAGAGCGTCCGAGATACACCGGCGGTCGATTGTGACTTGTGGCCGTTTGTCTGCAGACCGTTCAGCAGGACGTGACGCTCCAGCGCATCACACCGTTGCCACGAGGCCTCGACGACAGCGTCCCGCGGCTGATCATCATCGTGTCCTCGTCACCTAGGAGCGGGTCGTCTCTTTTTGGGTAAGGAATGATGGGGAGGATGAGCACATCAATCAGGAAAGACCTCGGGGCCACGACGGTAGAAATGCAGGCAACATTTGTGGCTGGAGGGACCGCAATGATTTGCGATGGGGAGGCGGGGTTTTTACGAGTGAGTCCCAGCCTACCCATAGCACTTACACGTTACACGCTAAAGAAAACATACCCACAAACGCTAATAGGTACGGCACCTAGCATATCAATGAGATATCGATATTGGCTTGCCCCGATGCCTTAAAGCATTGTTTCAGCTGCGCACCGTTCATGTTCACATCAGATGTCCGTTAGTCTTGCCATTACATTACGCAGCTGCTGGGCTCTTCATGTCGCTGCACATGGTAGTAACTGTGGTGTTCAAAATCAAAATGGTTTTCCTGATCACCAGATTGGGGGTGCAGGCTTAAGTCCCCCCCCCCCTTAGCTGCACTTGCCTGTTTTGATTTCGTAGAGTCTAGCTATTGGTGCATAAAGTGCATAATGTGGGTAGACGATAGGAGTGCGCGAGAATTTGTAACCTGCCATGATGTTAAATAATGGCCGAAGACCACCGCCGTCTGATGATTTTTCATGCAGCTAACTTTAGGACGACCAATGTCACGCACAGATTATGTTGGTTACAGGTGCTGCGATTGGTTTGAATGTAAGCCTTCAGGCAGAGATTATTGCTTTGTTTTGGTTGATTTTTGTTGATATTGTTTCTTTGGCTTTTGGCAAATAGGTGAACAAGTTTTGGATAATAAATCGCGCAACTTTTTTGACAGCTACTTGAAATAAGTGCGAACATCATTGCAAACTCGGAATCTTCTTAACAAACGTCGGGCCGTAAAATACGCTCGCGCCTGATTTGAAACAAAAACGGGATCGAACTCGAGAGGAAAACAGAACCATCGACGATTGCACTGTGAAAGAACTTGCGACCCTCTCAACATATGTTTGTGTATATGGGTGGCTGTAGCGGTATCGTGTTGTTTGTAAGACTAACGGATGTTTGGTTCACACACATCAATAAACTTCGTGGTAGTTTTAATCTTCCACAGCGCAGTACCAGTCGCCAGGATGATGTGTGCGAGGCCGACAATGCTCACCTATGCGACCGGGCCTTTAGTGACAGTGTGGGTCGCGGGTGGCCGAGCGGGCGGGTCGCGTGCCCGAGGTCGTCGGAGGCCACGGCCTGCAGGTCCGACCCCGGGTCGATATGCGTCAGGTGAAGGCATTTACTCGGGCGTCGGTACGGCCGCCTCTGCGTAAGGCGGCGCGAAGGCAATTAGGGTAATTACGCTGAATGAGCGGTATGTTCGGACGGTGGCCTTAGGTAGGGTGTTGTTCTGATGAGGTGGGTGACTGGACACTCGGTGATTGGCTAACAGCACGACGATCTACGACGTGCCCAAATCGCCTTATTTGCCTAACCGCGCAAACGATGCTGTTTATTCTGTGTGCAACGGGCGAACCCGGGCGACGCTTACACTTAATGTTGGCCACAGTAGCGAAGCCAGGCTCTGCTCATGGGAAAGCAAGTCAGCGTACAGCTGTCTGGAATAAATGCTACAGCATGACGGCGTATATTCGCTGTGATGCTATGACATTATAGTGACATACATCAGGCATTGAGTTTTTGCTGGGGGCTTCGGCTGACCCCTCTGGAGCCACTTGGGCACGCTAGTGGTTGGCTACATCTCGAAGCGAACATTGTTGATTGCAACGTCAACATTTGAGATCATCGAGTGAGCCCATGGCCAAGTCATGCAATGTTTTTATAGTCATGTTAGCCTCAGCTGGGCTGGCCATATTCATTTGGTGACGGTGCTGATAGTTCCAGCGGAGTAAGCATTTTTTTTCTGGGAACACATTGGGTTGCTGCACACAGATATGTGGGTGTGCATAGGTACTGTATGCATGCCGGTCCTGCCACTTTGATGTGTGCTTCATCTGAGGCCCCAGCGGGAATATGCAACTTTGATGCTGATGGAACATTTACGCTACGCCGACAGTACAATGCCGACAGCATTCTAACGAGACAAGGGCAAGCTGCAACGTACAGTGTTGCACTTATTCCCACATCTACTTTGTGTGAGAAATTCATCTTCAGCAACGGCTGGTGAAGACCACGCAGGTTCTATTCAGAGCAACCCACGGCGCCGCACATTGCGCCGATCTGACGGAGTGGCTGCACACGATCTTATGCTTCTCACGAGAGCCAGCGCACCCGGTCGCGATGACTCCTCCGCGCCACCCCAGCATTTCCGGCGCCAGCCTCGCTGCACCCTTCCAGGCTTCCGCACCCTTCCGGCGCCAGTCCCGCCGCACCCTTTTCGGCTTGCGCACCCTTCCGGCGCCAGTCCCGCCGCACCCTTCTCGGCTTGCGCACCCTTCCGGCGCCAGTCCCGTCGCACCCTTCTCGCCATCCACCAGCGCCTCCCCTTCAGTGTCCTGATCCATCTCCGTCCCGCGTGGGACCGGCACCACCACGTGCGCACGGCCGCGCAGATAAAGCGTCCCCAGGGCGGCCATCCGGCGGCGGGTGACGTCACCGCCGGCGCCGGGCGGCCGGCCGCGCCTCTCCCGTCCGGTTCCGGCGCGGCCCGGCCCGCCGCCGCGCCCAGCCGCCGGCCGCTGTCGGCGGGCGGGCAGGCGTGGCCTCGGGAGACGTCCCGGACACGCCCACGGGGCTTCTGGCGTGACCCGGCCGTCGGACGGGCTGTCGGCGACACGCGAGCCGCTGGGCGTGCCGGCCACCGACCGCGGCCATGGTCCGCTATTTCATCGACCCCCGCTCTGTTCTCGGTCGGCCAGTGAATAAAGTGGCATCCGTTAGCGATCGGGACGAATGTGCTGAACGGGCGGCAGGGCAGCTGGTTAACGTTGATCAATGTGTTCCGGCTTTTGACGGTAATATGATACGTGATGAGTAATGCATGCTGGTTTTTGGCGATGGCCTGCCGAGTCGACGGCAGTAAGCGTGGCAGTCGGCTACCTGGTGACTTATGGGTACTTGCAGCAGGCTTCATGGCCAATATGTCATCCAGATCGCCGGGGTGCAGCGCCAGAATAGCTGCCCGCCGACGGCAGTATCCATGGGCTCGAACCTGCGACAGAGCTCATGTTCGCCGACTGGAAGATAGAGAGCCTTTGCGATGACAGCTTTTTCCCAGAACAACGCAAATTTTCCGTCCCATTAGTTGTTTACGTGCTCTGGCAGAATTTCCCACACAAGGTCACGATTAATTGGGTGTATTTGGTGCCGCATCGCAAGAGGTTTTTGGTTAGGTGGTGCCGATAGCATACACTGGTGCATTTACGATGTACGGCAGTCTTCCTTTTTGGTTAGATGGTGCTGGTAGCACACACTGGTGCATTCACGATGCACGGCAGTCTTGGCTACTCGCTGTCAGGCTCGCCGTCATGGCACGCATGTCTGCAGCGGGCATACCAAGCTGGCGTGATGTGCCGATTTCGCTGCCCCGGTGAACAGAGGTCTGCTCCCGTGTGACTCAGAGCTTGACCACGTCCAAGGGCTGGCTCATCAGACCAAAATGTACTGAACGCCCGCGGCCGCAATGACGCCGGCGCTGGTTGGCACTGCGCCAATCTCGCGGCGATCCCCTCCCAACTGCTGCCATCTGTTCAGTGCGGGGGAGCAAAAGCCCACCGGAGTCAGAGCTGAGCCTCCCACCTACACCGGCGCACCATTAGTCGACTGGGTCACGTCGTCAGCTTCGGGCCAGTTGATTGCAGTGTCCAGAGCAACCAGATGACGATGCTTAATGAGAACCGTGGCATCCCAATTACGTCAGGGGTGAGGCTCCCAAGGACGGGTCGTGGAGGCTGTGATGAATGTAATGCCTCGGCTACGTAGTTCAGCGATATTTCATCGCGGCGTGGCCTATTTAGGTGCCTGCTAATATGAGGCTCGATGAGCTACAAGGTTCAACTGGGCGTAATACTTTAATGCCGACGTTGCAGCTCGTATAGGGCCACTTTGGCATCATGCATGCCCACATTGTGACACGGTATGGTTGTGTTCGTGACGCTCTGATGAAAGTGGCGTCGACTTCTTTGATCAGTAGGTGTGACGCCGATATTTACCGGTCATGCAAACAACATACGTTTCTGACCATGCAAGTGATAAACCCAGCTGACTGGACTCCACAGCAAATAATGCAATAACGTTGGGATGGCTAGCCGCCAGATCTATGTTGCGAGAAGTGTATGCTAAATTACATACATACCTTCCAGCTGAACGGCATGGTCGAGTTACAAGGTTATGGATGACAGGGATAAGCGGAAATACTTTGTTCTTATGCAGATTGTGTTAATTTTGTTATTCCCGCCGGACTTCAGCGGATGTATATTGGGTATGAACTGGTGCATGTTTGTTTTTTGTTGCATTATATTAAATTGTTTTGTACCGTTGCAACGGGCGGCGCTGACCGTTGTCTTGCATGCAACATTCACTGCTCTCTTGCAAGTTTTTCAAAGTGCTCCCTCAGGATTTTTGAGCATTATTAGATTCATGGGGGCAATTTTTAGTTCATCATTGCTTCATTTAGCCACCAAGCAGTGTTGCAGCAACCTGCAGTTTTGCAACAATGTCAGATTTGGTTACTGAACGGTGTACAGTTTTTGTGAGTGGATTGTGACTTTACGGAATCTCCGGATACTTTTTCGCGGATATTCACGACTGCAATGCTCTGCAACATTTGGAACAATCCCAAATTTGGTCCTTGGTGGTGCCACTTACTACTAAGGATGCACTTCAGTTCATCCTCGTGAGATCAGTGGGGACCATCATTTAGGGTTTTTAGGCTCTTTCGATGAACAATGACAGGTGTGCATGATTGTTGATTTCAATCTGGTAGACTCACAAACATATCTTCACTCAGCAACGTATTGCACTCCGTGCTCCTTTGAGAACTGTGTGCAGTTTGTGAGGCTGGCCAATACCGGGTGAGGCACATGGCTAACTTTACTGCCCTGGAGAGGAGCTGGAGTCTAGAGACGAACATAACGACATTGGGAAGAGTTCGTGGAGTGGTTCGCTCCCTGCTACAACCGCTTGGTATGAGTGGGACTACGGCGCGTCCTGCAGAACATCTCACCTGCCACTACGTCACTTTACATTTACGCCTCGCGAGTCCATCGTTCAGTCGTTTCCATTGTCCGGCTGCCGATGCTCTCTCGATTACTTCTAGTTTACCCTCTTTCATTTTATTCCAGGCTTCGGTTCCGATTCACGTCGTACCCTACGCTACACTTATCCTTACATTCCCGAAACAACCTCGGCCCCGCGATTTCTCCATTCTTATTTTGCTCCTCTCCAGCGGCACACAGGGCCGTGGTTGAGTAGATGTATCAAATGCGTTGTCCAATTAAAATTCGTTTGGAACCGTCAGCCACATGCGCAGTTAACATTGTATATATATATATATATATATATATATATATATATATATATATTTATATTTATAGAAGCGCATTGATTGATTTACAATGCAATGGAGCAGATTTCAATGGCTTGGAATTTGTGTTATTATTACCTGTCCCTACATCGTTCATGTCCCTTATTATCATCCTTATTTAGGCCCTCATCCTTCAGTGCAGTCCTTACCCCCTCCCGTTTTAAGACTTTAAACGATCTGGTTTCTGAGTTTGATGCCCGCGAACTTGTGCGGACTATCTGTTGCAGACTACTTCAATGTCACCTAGGCGCGCATGTTGTCATAGAAATGTTCCGCGAATATTACCAACTCATTGGCTATGTAGTGTTCAAGGCCAGAAAAATGTGACATCGGTTATCCGTGTCCATGGCATACGCTGGCACGATTTCTGGCACAAACGGACTTCAGTTTGGTTCTCAGCCAATGTCACGCGTTCAGAGCAAGTCTCGGACATTGCTATTTGGATTTAGTTGTTTGGATTAGGGCCCCTTCGACCAGGAGTGATCATTTCAGGGCAATGGGATGAGGAGATTGAGTAACTGGAGGTGGAGCAGAACTACCATGCACCTGGGGGCCCAACCATCAAGACCCACCTGCATGGGGACCCCTCTGCAAGGTGTGCGCTGTGCGCTGGGACGGGCCCCCCACCAGAGGCCCCTCGACCCCGCTCGTGGCTGGCGCGTGCTGCCTGCCCCGGACAGGCAGGGCGTCACGAGATCCAAAATTAAGCAAGAAGGGATTGATGGGTAGAGTGACGAATTAGAACGCGAATCACTTTTTGCACGAGGTGATGAAGGAAGCTGGACAATGGTACGACTTATGACGGAAATAAGACGGAGAATGGAAGAAGATAAGAATAGCCATATAAAGGAGGATGGGAATGCAAGTAAAAACTATGATATTACGGACAAGAAACCAACACTGCAACAGAAAGGGTAGAAACACCGCACGTGGCGATATTTGGGTTCTGTAAAGAACGCACCGATTAGCGCAACACCTAAAGGTGTCCAGAGCTGGACAATTTGAAGATACGAGTGAGTCAGTCGTCCGCTACGTTGACAGTTTCTCACGGCCAGTTTCACAGCCACCCTGACGTCATGTAAAGATGCCATGACACAATCAAGCGATGACGCATAGGGGAGCATGTGTGCCAGCTAGTGAATTTTGTTGTTGAAAGCAAACACGCTTAAAAGCATGCCAGTAGATACAGGTGGGCTTATTTCATCATACCTGATGCTTGCTTCCATGTCTTCAGGATATGGAACATTCCCTTTAAGCATTCAACTAACATTGTACTGAACGTCAGCAATTCGTTTAACATAATGCTCTGCATGAATACAAAGTTAATCATAAAACTTTTAAATGCACAAAAGTAGCTGAAATTCAATGCTAGAACCTGGTCTATGCCATAATCAGACAATGCGATACGGCGGGTTGTGATATTGCATCATTGCTATGTGAAGTATTATATGAGTCATTACGTGTCCCCGGGGGAAAGGCAACTGTTTCGCGAATCTGTTCGCATGATGGCGGCTGAATGATGGTTTGACGTCAGAGGTTTGTCGTCAAACCATTGCGGTCAGCATATCACCGTTCCCCCTGCAGGATGGTAGTCTGATCAGCGTTCCAGCATGTGGGGGTAGTCTGATCAGTGTTCCAGCGCGTTTCTAGCTCCCGGGGCTCCAGCCGCCATCTATCTGGGTATTATTTGGCAAGAGCCGTCGAGCTGACCTCTGCACCGGCACTGGTGCCAAACTGTCCGGTGGCACTGGTGCCAATGTCCGGCGTCGGGCCGCGACAGATGACACAGGCCTCGCCGCGTGGAGCGGCCAGCCGCCCCGTCGGCCTGTCTGCCGGCTGGGACGAGAGCTCGCTGCAGCCACATCGACCGCCGCCAGAATCATTCGGCCTTGCCCCGGCTCGCCTCGTCCGGCGCGGGGATCGCTGAATGCTTAATGGAACGCACGGTCCGTTCCGGGAGAACGGCTCACTAAACACACATTCGCTCTCAGCACGGTAAAGCCGTATGCTCTCTCTCTCTCTCTCTCTTCCTCTCCTCTCCTCTCTCTCTCTCTCTCCTCCTCGCCTCTCATCTCTCTCTCTCCTCTCCTCTCTCTCCTCTCTCTCTCTCTCTCTCTCCTCCCTCTCTCTCTCTCTCTCACTCTCTCTCTCTCTCCTCTCTCTCTCTCTCTCTCTCCCTCTCTCTCTCTCTCTCTCTCTCCCTCTCTCCTCTCGCTCTCTCTCCTCTCACCTCTCCTCCCTCTCTCCTCTCTCTCTCTCTCTCTCTCTCTCTCTCCTGGCTACGCTCGCACTCGCGCTTTTTTACTCTCGCTGACTCGTCGGCAGCTCTATTTCCATATTTTAATCTCTCCTACCTCCAAGGAAATGTTATAGGTCAGTCACGACCTCAGTCGCATACATCTGACTCAAATCCCATCACCATTGCCAGCCCACCATTCCGCACCCCTTGTTGGACTAATACATGCGCCCTCGTGGACATTGCTCTGACCTGGTCACCATGTCCCACAGGCGAAATGCTCAGCACCTCGATCAACACCGCCTACTTCTTCGAGCCGTTCTACTACCACTTAAAGCAGAACATATCGATGGCCAGCCTGTCGGGCGCCGAGGTGCGCGCCACCGTCACCCAGCTGCTCAACTGTCACCTGGAAGAGTCGCCGGTGCTGCGGGAGGCCAAGTTCCGCCGGTTCGTCTGGAAGTCGCGGCCGCGGTGGGTCAGGTGCCGCCGAGCGCCGGCGTGCTAGCGCGCCACTGCCGCACCGCCGACACGCGCGTGGTGAAGCTGGTGCGGCCGCCGCTGTCGGCGCTACTGCCGCTGCTGCAAGACGACCAGCTGGCGGCCGGCTGCGACTGGTTCACCTGGTGCGTGACCCGCGCGGCACCGTCAACTCGCAGCTGCACGCGAGCGGCGTCTGGAGCGGCGTGCACCGCGACCCGACCGCCCCCTGCCGCCGGCTGCGCGCCGACCTGGCGGCGGCGCGGCCGCTGCGCGACCCACGCTACGCGCGCGTGCGCTACGAGCAGCTGGCATTGCAGCCGCGCGACACCGCTACCGACCTGCTCCGCCAGCTGCGCCTGCCGTGGCCGACCAGCCTGGACAGCTACCTGAGGCGGCACATGAACGCCTCGGCGGCGGCGGCCGGCCGGCTGCAGGACCCGCCGGCCCGGCTCAAGGCCCGCATGACCACGGACCAGGTGCGGCAGTGGCGGCAGCACGCGCGCTCCAGGACGAGATCGAAGTACTTCAGCACGTTCCGTGCGCCGGACTTCGACCCGTCCCACTGGCGTAAGGAGCTGAGGCCGGACGTGCTGCAGATAGAGAGCGAGTGCGCAGACGTTATTGCCGAGCTCACTGAAGATGTGATGAGACGTTGAAGAAGGAGAGTCCACGTTGACCGAGCAATAGCACCTTATCTTATAGCGCGTGCATTGTTTTGCTTTGTGCAAGCGAATTGTCTTAACAATGCGCTGTTCCAGTCAGGGAAAGCTGCCTTATCGATTGAAGCACCATGTTCTCTCGAACTCGCTCGGCCACGGCAAATGTACCGGGCTTGTATCTCAGTCACGGCAGTTTGCCGGCTCCGAGGGTCTTTGCACTTATCAGTCTTGATGTCCAGGTTTATAAATCTGATATACACTCGTAGCATTTACACGTCTTCGTGTGAATGCTTAATAACATGCATCAATGTGTTTAGCCATACGAAAAGCTGATTTTCCAGCTGATGGCTGCGGTCGTCTGGCCGCGTACGTCGGGTGTCACGTGTTCAGCGGTCCGGCCCTGCCGAATCGCCCACCTTTATCCCTGGCACGCGTTAACGGGTAGTGCGTCGTGACGTGTGTCTGCTTTAACGTGATGTCAGCAAGCTATTGCATCGAGACTCGCGGCATCTTGTCATAGCTGCTTGTTGCATGACAGCTGCACAGGTACAAGTGTACAGGCTGCTATTGCATCATGTGTTCCGAATTCGCGACCGCAATGACATCAGAAGCGCAATCTCAACTTTGCAATCCTCTGGAAATGTATCGAACCAGTTAACGTGATTCCATTCCATACAATTTCATTGCGTGAATCGTTGGAAGACGATTAAAAGAAGGCGAAAGATCCCAGTGTTTTGTGTTATTAACTTCCTAAAAGGGTGCGTGGTTTTGGAATAAAGTGTTTTATGTAATATTTGCATCCGAAGTTTGTTCATTTGCCCGCTTTAGGCAAATACCACGGAAATTTCCTTCCAATATCTTTCTGGTGTCGTTCTCCTCATTCATATGATTCGTTTCCGTAGGACCTGATTGTCTGCATGTGTCGGTCTGTTGTGTCCATTATATCTCATTACACGATACAAAATGCTTCGATTGAGGCAGCGTGCGTTACGTGTTCCGTCTCACGTCCGCTGTTTTTTTGTATGCAATAGTTCTTGAGGTGTCAAATAGTTGATTCAACGTGATGTATGCTGATGGCTATTCTAAGTCATTCAAGGTCAAAAGCGCATCGTGTTGAATCTACAGTGGATGTTCAGATGTTTCAGGATACCTAACTCTATGAGACCTGACCTGCCAGAGCTTTGCTGTTGCACGCGACTGAACCACGTTTTTTTCGTCGTTTTCACCACTGAGTGTTTGTTTTGTAGATGCCTTGCTAAGTGCACGTTAAAACAGTGTTAAACCTCTGGTGAATGTGGTATGTATGTTGCACATTTTTGTCACCGGCACCATATGAAATTAATGTGTCAAGCTAATATATTCTGAAATGATTTATGACCTCTCTGAGTCTATCATCTTAGCTGAACCTCATCAATCACACTGCTGCTGTGTTGTTAACGAAACGATGTGCCTTGTTGGTTTCCAAGCACCTCATTTCGTTGTCATGGCCATTTTCGTCGCAATATTGCCTTTGGGAAACGGCTCTCCGCTGATACTTTGAATTACGCCACCACCTAATTTCGCAGAAAATCGTCGTCGCAATACCGTTGATTCGTAGAACTATGCTTTCCTGAATCTGACACAACCAAATCTTCTCCAAAGATGGCTTCATTGCGTTGTTTTGCTTCCAATTAAGCTTCTTGCAGCTAGGCCCAGGTTTGCATTACGGTTTGAAGGCCTTTAGAGGTATTTGACCAGTTGCGGGGCCAGGTTTTGGAAATGGTGTGAAATGCTCACACTTGCTGACACTTGCTGACACCAGGGGCGAGGCACGAGTCTCGGGGTCAGAGTCATATCACGTCAAGGTTGAGTTAGTCAAAAAATAATCTGGGATGATGTGCTCTGGGCGACAGGTGGGCGTAACGTAAATGCGGCCTAGGCCAGCATTACGACGCTTCTTCGACCACAGGACCCAGCTCGTGGCGGCCGCTCCCCCAGCACAGTACGGCAAGCATGAGGATACGCTGAAATTGATGAATGCCTCTTATTCCTGTTTTATTGACTGTCCAAAGTATTGGTAAACACGCAAATATATTGGATGCATGCTGTTGAAGCTGATCGCCCACACACCGTGTATCCTGGTGCTAGCTTTCTTGAATTAAACCCCGGTGACATCTATTCGAGGCTACTTTTAAAAGTACTGAGTAGTCTTCTTCCCAGTAACGTTGCATTCTTGGAAATACGACGTTGTCCTTCTGTCCAAAACAAAATCCTTATCGATCAGGTGTCGATCTGGTTTCTTCCGGGCGGCTACCTCCAGCTTGTTACTTCGGGGCTGGCTACCTCCGACCTCGCTACTTGAGATTGGTAACGGTACAGTACCTTATACTGTGGGTAGTTTCTTGTCTCCGCTCTCAGCCTAATTAATTGAAAATTCATTCTACAAATGCCCATACTGACGGAACCTGGGCTTACACTCGAGTGTACGTGACCTGTTGAAAGCAATCAGCACCATCATACCAAACCATTTTCCCCCCTCCATTTCTTTTGCAGTTTTCCATTCCCTTTGCAGCTAAAGCGTGCAGATCTGTGTCACCACAACGAGGGCTTCATGAATTAGGCCCAGTTTTGACAATTAATACGTTTCGCTATTGTGGCCGGTCTGCCTGGTGTCATAAATCCCTCCGTTTTCGCGACTTCCGAACCAAACTTGTTGCATCAATTGCATGGGGAAGGGTGATCACAAATAGTACCCGACATTTTGTACACATGACTGTGCCGCAGAAAACTTGGCCTGATGAACAACTGAAACGTGAGCACCTTAAAGGCGACGAAGCACGACCTCTGAAGGGACCAGACACACAATGCACCGAATTTGGACTAAATATCTGGGCGAGATTTTGATTTACAAAGCAGGTGGGCTGTTCTCTCCAAATTCATACGATGTCGTTATTTTTGCCAGCAGTCTGCTCTGTACGCCTTCATAATCATGCAACATTTTGACCTTAGCACGGACCTAATGGGAGACTAGTACCACCTTGTGGACACTGTCACCATGACGGCGTTTGATCCTATCGCATTGCCGACGAAAAAAATCGGAACGCTGAAGCGCTTGAAAAACCGCTTGTGGCAGGAGAATATGCCGTGTGTTCCAGAGGACAGACAAACTAGAAAATCGTGTTTGATAGGCCCATCCGTATTAAAGCATTTTCCTGCTCGTTACTGAAAACTGTGTAAAGCTGCTGCCATTAGCTGCGGAAGTACAAATAAGGTCGGAAGCTTGTCGGCGAGGTCTGGCAGGGCCGCCCAAGTCAGAGGCACTGTCATAGTTCAAGAATCGTCTGGTCCACATTCTCACCATCACAACGTGAACACCTCCCATCCGCGTTCTTCCCCGCCGCAGTCGGAAGTTCGCTCGCAGTGGCTGCAAGGCAAGCTTTCGAGCTATTTCCACGGCGGTATACTGAGTGAGACAAACTGACGCCGTTTCTTTGCAGGCTGTCGCCCCTGTACTCCGGGTGGGCGGGGCGGTGAGGCCGCTGCATAGTCGGCCCACCAGCGCGCGGGGCCGAGCGCGGCATGGGCCGCATTCACCGACTGTGGCGCCGCTCCGGAGGGCGCCGCCGCCGTGACGTCAGCGCCGAGCAGACAGTTGCGTCGCCCACTCACCGGCCGGCAGCCATTCTCAACGCATCAGCCGCACCAAGCATTGCAACGACCTGACTTGCTTACCTGAGGACTGCGTCGTGCGGCGCCCGCCTGACGTCAATGGTGGACCTTTTGATCGATGAGGAACGTGTCGCTAGTGGTGCAAAAGCGTAAGGCTAAAGACGGGGCTATAGCTGCAAGCGGTCCGGTAACGACGCTGGTGTCTCACACGAGGGTAAATAGACGGTCGTCACAGTACAACGGCGTCACACCTAGCGTCTCACCACCGCGTTTCTGTCCTACCATGCATACACTACACAGGTAGGATGCCGACACACGTACCAGTAAACATGCATGCATGTTCACACACGCAAATAGGCGCCGAAACACACATGGTTCCGGTGGGTTATTGATCATCGACCAAAACGAAGAGAGAACGTATCAGAAATTGACGCTAGTTTTGTGACCCATGCGTGGAAGCAGAGGACAATGACATTGACAAGGCGGATGACCTCTTTTCTCATCTATGATCAGATAAGTCTCCATCGCTTATCTACATACTTTCTTCTGAAGGGTCAAGCGGCCAAAATCCCTGGAAGCCATACACCAAGAAGCCCTCCACCATATGAACAACTTTTCGCAAGCACACAATATGATTCTGAGAGCTACAGAGCTGGAACCTTGAGTTGCGAAATAGAGATAATGGCCGTCAATTGGCTCTCAACCAAGGTTGTGCAAAGTACGATCAGTTAGCCAAGCAATGACGTATCAAGGGGCATATGAGATTAACGGAGAAATTGTATTGCCTAGGGCAGTTTTTCTACTTAAAATCGTACCAGTAGATATAAGAGAGCTTTTTTCATTGTATCTTATGTTTGATTCATTGTCTTCGAATGTGGAATGTTTCATTTATCTAAGAACTTGACCCCAGAACCTAGTATTTTCGTCATAGTGGAAATGCTTCTGTATCTAAATTTGGAGGCGCGACGATCAGAGACAGCGGCGGGTGAGCACCAAAGCGGTATCCAGGCCAACAAAGTTTGGTTCCGTCGAACAAACTTTGCGATTCATGGACCCACAAAGTCGTAGAAGCTTCTGATTTATGGGCCCATTTTTCTTTTAAGCACCGCTCGCACTGCAGGCTGCTACTGTCGGCAAAGTTTTCGCTGCAGCAAGGGTCTTGTAAAACCGATAGACCAGTGGTGTACCAGCATAGCACTGCGGTACCCTTTACCTATTCATGTGGCGTGTTACAGCGCAATAAGACAACATAGCACTGCGGCGCGTATTTTGTTGTATTCGTATAATGCATACCTAGCTGACCACACGACTGAGGGCACCGGATCATGCTTACATTTGTAATGAATTTTTGCTACCCGTTTCCGAATGTTTCGTAATAAAACGTTATAACGCACTAATAAGATGTTGAATAAATTAACAGGTCACCACCTTTTGCACAGACGACAAAGGTACGCGTATCTTTCCTACCACCCAACTGGGACACCTTAGCGACATCGTCAGCTATACGGATGGTGAACAGCTGCTTTAAAGATCGTCCCGGACACTTATTTACTTGCGCGGCACCTCGAACGGTGTGAGGCGGGACTTTGAGAGGGGTGAGGGTACCGTACTCTTCGAGGGTAATTGCGTAAAATTCACCCATTGCTTCCGACACAAACAAGGAAATCTACCCTGTCGAGTCATTTCGTCCAACAGTACAATAATTTCCAGGCAAATATGGGCAAACACGTGGGGCAGCACCCAGGGGAACCCTAATGTCACAGGACATGGCTGATCATTAAGACAATTTCAACCCACTTGGCTCCAAGTACTCGGCTCACCCGCCTTCAGGGAAGGAATAGTCAGCCTGTTTATGTAGGTGGTTAGTCAGGATCAGCGCTGCAAAAAAGAGGCAGCCGCATCCGTTGACTACGCTACGGCAATCACAAAGTGTCACGCCATTAGTACTGCGGCAAAAGCTCCTGCCGACAGAAGTGCATGACATCAGTTATGCGCGACATTACTTCTGCTGTAAGAACTTTGCAGACGTTATTCATACGTGACATCAAGCCCTCCCACCCCCCCCCCCCTTATTACTGCATTCTGGGAGGCGACGCTGTGACGTCATCATGGGACGAAGTGATACAGCTGCAACGCTACAACGGTGTGAAATCGCTCATCTTTGCGGGCTGGATTAGACGAGTTTTGTCGCAAAACACTTATGCCGTGTGTCAGTACGACCAGTAGAAGTAATGTAGCACTTCTACCGGTAGGAGTTGTTTCTATAGCACTAATGTCGTGGAGCTATTGAAAGATATATGGAAATGGAACAGAACCACTGTACCAAAGGGAGTGCGCTCATTGTTTTTTCCCTCTCAGCACCCAAAGCGATGATAGTGAGCAGAGAATGTTCGGAGGGCTCACCAGAGCCAGCACAGCAGCCGGGTCCACCACAGCCAGCAAAGAATCCGCTCTCGCGAGAGGCAGCATATGAGAGCAGTGCCACCAGAGCCAGAGCGCAACAGCAAACGCCATCAGGACCAGTGAAGCTGACAGTCTTGCCAGTGCAGTGACCGGTTCCGCTAGATCTAGCAAAACGATTAGCCTTACTGCACCGATGCTACGGCATACTTCAGCATCGTCAACTCAGCCTCCGAACTGCCCCAAATCGGCGTAGCCGCAGATTCCGGTTAAAACTTCGCCACGGGCCTTGCTGCCAGAGCCGGTGACTGACCTCGCTACTGGCTAGACGAATCTGGCAGCCCGCGTATCATAGCCAGTCGTGCGGAGATCTTACACATCCGCGCTCCTCCGCTGGCCACTGAAGATGCCCAACTGTTCGGATCTGCCCCAACCGGCGTCCGGTGTCCAGACCGCTGCAGGCTGACCGGGCTCCGGCGCGTGACCCGCCGCTGCTCCTGCAGTCGGTGACTCCGCTCTCCCGGCGCTCGTGTCGCCGGCACCGCCGCCGGCCTGCCGCCGGCACGAGACCCCGTTGCTCCTGCAGTCGGTGACCTCTGCTCTCCCGATGCCCGAGTCACCGCCACCGCCGCCCGGCCTGCCGCCGACGCGAGATCCGCCACTGCTCCTGCAGTCGGTGACTCCACTCTCCCGATGCCCGAGTCGCCGCCACCGCCGCCCGGCCTGCCGCCGACGCGAGATCCGCCACTACTCCCGCAGTCGGTGACTGCTCTCCCGACGCTCGTGTCGCCGCCACTTCCGCCCGGTCCGCCGCCGCGCAGTGGGGTCGACACTCACCTCCCGGTAGCGTCCGCCCCACCCAGCCAGGGCCTCACACTTAAATCAGATCACTCGCGACCTGAGCGTCTATTTTTGGTCGCGTGTGGAAGCAATCGTAACAGATGTTCGCGTTTTACCTGTTTGGATACGGATCCTTCATCTTACACCGCACACTGCGTTGGTACCGCGTGACGTAAACACGCCATAAGCAATGCCATCGCTCGGTTGAATCAGCTCCAGCGAGTATATGATAACTTTGTCATTGTTCTGTATGAATTCGAATCGTAAAGCTGTATAAACCCTACTACTATACATTAAACCATGTACGGTTTTTGGAGTGCGCCGGAGCTGTGGCATCTTATCAGCCAGGACACTAGCGTCGTCTGCCCACATATACTGGATATGCTCAGCTGACAGCTGACGTGAAGTCTCGAGGTCTTCTAGGTCCAGGTTCTGAGCCAAGGGTTTTCAGAATGACCGGTTTCAGCTTCTGAGTAAACATCTTGATATATACTCGTATAATTTGAAGACTTTTTCGACGCCTTTTTACACGCACTATCAGCATTTAAAAACCCTGAGTACATCGAGCTCACCAGAAAGGGATTCAGAGGGATTATGTTAAGGACGTTTTAAACAAGTTGCTCAACCGTCAGTCAAAACCCGGTAGTGAAAAAGAATCGATCACACACTTCAAGGCAAAAGGTCTAATTTTGAAGTGGTGCATTGCAGTCAGAATCGATTGCACATAATATGACTAGGATTGATGAGTGGATCCAGAGGATAAAAGGCAGTGCTACCAATTTATTCTTGCTGACGGCATTGGTAAAATTACGTGTATGAGTTGCATGTTTTCATAAGTTTATATGCCTGTCGAGATAAAACTTGTTTGAGGTCCAAAAGCTGCTCGCTGTTTTCTTGAAAATGTTGATTCAAAATTTAATGACGCGATGTTATGCCTGAATTCTTTGCAGCGAAAATCACTCGAAATCACGCAAAATTCCAACTCTGCTTGACCAAATATAGCGTTCTAAGACTCAAAAGTATTACCGGATAAAACAATGAAATCGTTGGGCAATGGCGCGCTCAGGAGCGGCAAAGTCGTTACAAATAATTTTAACCTATAACATTTGTGTAATATCAAACGCAGAGGTCCCACGAATCCATTGCACCCTTGATAAACTAGGTGGTTTCCGTTCACGGATTTGCGCTTTCATTGAAGAGTAACGCCACCTGTTTGTACCTTTCACTCATTGTTAGATGACATGCTTACGATTGGATCAATAATAGGAGCGTTCTCAAACTTCTTTTGAATAGCTCTGCATTTCGATTTGAAGTAGCCACTTCTGTGGGAGAAACTTACTGGACTACCTGCTCACCACCATGAAAGAAATGCACCTCATTTGTCTGACCCTTTCCAACGTGCGTGCTCTGTAATGTTTACATCACACTAATTAATCCAGACACTTGTGCAATGAATACTACAGAAGCTTGAAACATCCTGTTTAGACAAAAGTATGTACGAACATGAAGCCATAATTTCGCGAATTCAATGAAACGTTACACTATGGCTTCAATTTCTGCCCTATGGTGTTTACTACAGTGGCTCTTTTCTAAGTACGCTTTGGCGTTGAGAGACGGAGCTCTACATGGTTTTTGGAGACGCCTGTCTATAGAGACGCATGGATTCAAACTTCAACCAATGCGCGTCTAGATAACTGGCCTTGCCGCCCGCTGTGCCAATTAAGAATGTTCGTTCGTACTGACGTAATTCAAAAACAGCTGACACCGGCCTAAGTAGATTTTGCCACCGTTATGACGACAGCGGTCGTCACGACTGCAAGGAAGAAGCGAAGTGCTGTTGCAAAGCGTTAACGGTGTAATCCGGATGAGAAAATACTGGAAATAGCTGTCATTTTGTCTTGATGGCGCTGCGGTGGTGCTGCTCGATACTATTATCAGACATACTTGGTCCTGAGGTTCACTGGTGTATATTTTTGAAACATGCCTCAAGGGTAAGACACTCTCTTTAAAGGAAATGCCTCACATTTAAAGATATTGGAGTAAGCATCAGATATGCTGAAGCGGGCACACTTCTAACTATTACTTTGCTTGTGAAGTGGAAAAGACTGCTTTTGACAGCACAGTTTTCTATCCGTTAAATATGTTCCTCAGTGAGTCATGGTTTGATTACGTCATCGTAGTTTGCACAACATTGACAAGGAGCCAAGTTACCGTCATATCTGGAAATCGCCGTTATATCTGGAAATCGCGTTCGCTAACGCCAAATCTGAACGCCTCGTAATTTTTTTTGACCTTGATCGCCGCATGGCTTATGGATTGACAGGATTTGAATAACGTTATAATGACGTTATGCATATCCATGTGACTTTAAAATGCTCTCCCCGATATATCTTTCCTCATTTTCGCGGGCGTGTAACTCAGAAACTGGAGGGGGTTAGGTCTGAGGTCTTGCACTGGTTAGAGAAGGAAGGGCAGAATTGTGCACAACACCGAAAGGTCTTCAAGATGGCTATTGCAGTTCAAAGCCTCATATAAATGTGAAACACTTTCTTAAATGTCGCAAAATTAAGAACTGAATCGTTACTCTCCGTTGTATTTCCAGTCGTTAACTTCAAGACAATGGTATCTTTTGGAAAATTTTTGATTGAATTTTTAGCCTTGACTTTTGCAGAAGTGGTGAATGGCCTTCTTTGCGTGTGGGGAATTCAGTAGTCTGGGCTTGAAAATATGAGTTTCGGGGAGACGATGCTAGACTTTGACAAGTTTCACGGTGACAGGGTAGGTTGTTCTCCTGACATCTCTCGGACGAAATCCTATTTATGCCACTTGGGTCGATTCAATTTCATTGGCTGCATTATTTTATAGGAGACGTGAAGAACTTAATACCGCGAAACCATTTGAACTCTGGGCGTAAAAGTGATGCATAACTTTAAATAGCATTATCAATATTTCATGTAACCGATTCTCATCCCGCCTGATGTCATAAGGGATCCAGGCACGTCCGTAATTACATGCATTTATTTTTCATTGCATTGTTACTTTTCAACCTAGTGATATATGGACGTATTAAGTAGATGGCGGCTGTTGTTCACCACATCTATGAGCGATCTTCTGTTGGTATCTGTACCGATAATAGGTCACAAAATCGCAAATTTCCAAGCGAAATCTCTTTGGAAATATAGCGGCACAGACGCCCCGAGTGAGCGTAGAATTTGCATTACAATAATTGGACGGTAAACGACAGGACTCAGCTAATTCCTCCTTTTAAAGGGATGAGGGACAAAAACCAGATGCTGGAAATCTCGGAAAAGTTAATGGGCCAACATATGAGCTTCCTCTCCCTAACTTTTGTTAACGTATCAACTTTTCCTTCGTTATTTTCCCTAATGTTTCGTTAACTCTAGCGACGATTGAAACGATTATCTTCAGTTACGTTAACCTATTCAGTTAACAAATTACTTTTAACGCAGGTTGAACTTTGGGTTAATGTTGCCTACCTCTGTCCAAAGCAAAGGCTGCGTAACAAACTGTGTCAAACACCCATGCCGTGTACCATATGACGCGCGTAACGCGTTTCTCTGTCGACAGCTGATACTGAAGTATGTGGTTAGTATGGGAGGGGTGGGGGGTGATGGAACAAGCTTCAGCTCTTGCCGGGTTTTCTGAATCTACTCTGCCTGCGCTTTACACAGGTATGACTGTAGGAATTAGTGCTCGGAAATGTGAAGAGATCGTCGTAACACAAATGGTAAAATAACACCAATTACTTTGCACCGGAATATTTTGTTATATTTAGTCCCTATACATTATTCTAGTTACTTCATATTACCAGGCCTTACACCGGTTCATATCTATTTACGCATCTGAGGCATTTTCATCGTTGATGTAATTATATACATTGAAATCGGCTATGAATGTGACCAGCCCTTAACAGTTGATAGCATACACTTCTGCTTTGGCGGCATTTTATGCAGTCAGAACACAAACATGGTTCAATCTGTTAAAACTGACTTTGACCAGAACCGCACCAATCCCAATCCCAATGTCCATGATATCAGCGGTAAGAAATGGGGAAAATCCTTATTGCGTTGCAAGACATATGAATTTTAACGATAAAAGGACATCTGCGCCTTTGCATCCATGCGCCTTAATCATGTGCCCACCTTTCCATTCTAGCTGCTCTTGGTGCTACATGAGCGATCATTATGTCTGTGGACATATTTGCTAACTGATTGCACTTTTATCATCGGAAGCCTTTAACAAACTTCATAAGTACCACTACATAAGTACTATCCCCAGCTGTTTAGCGATGTACATGAGCACAGACAGGCAGCCAAGTGTCCGAACGCCTTCCTTGTTGTTTCTGAAGCCGCTCTGGCAGATTGCATACCTTACTCATCACCCACATGTGGTCATCTTTGATGCAAGGGCACATGCTATAACTCATTTCAGTCAAGCATCGGTTGGGTATGGTCAACAAACCGTGAAGGGCATACGACAGTGGCGCGTCCTATAACTCACTTCAGTCAAACACCAGCCGGTTATGGTCAACAAATCGTGGAAGGCATGCGCGCACTAAACAGCCTGTGATTCATCTTGGCATGCCTCTGAAAAGCTATTCCTGGCGTTAGTTATGAGTGAATCAGAAAGTCTAAAATTTGACGGGCACCTTTGCCTAACTAGAGCACAAGCCTCAAATTTGACGGGAATCTGCAGTCAATGGATGTCAGGGAATCGACAAACGGTTGGAGGATACTGCCAAAGGACACCAATCGACTACAGCGACACCTGGGCACATGCTAGCTTTAGTGCTGCCCTCTTTGCACACAGGTTTTTGCCGTTCGTGTAATTGGCATTGTTGGGATGAACTAATATGTTGGGTAGGGGTGTCACAGCGGTGTGTGTGTGAAGGGGGGGGGGGGGGGGGGAAGATGTCACCGCTGCCTGCCGGGCGGGAGAGGTCAAGGATATGCTTTTACCCCACCCCCGCCACCCAAATTTTGGGAGTCCCCTTTTAAACAACCGAAAAGTTTTGTAGCTACGCATACGTGATCGAAGTTTATATGAGGGATGCCCCCTAACTAAGCTAGAGACACTAAATCGTTCTCCGGAGGCTTTTTCCGCATCAAAAGGTGCGCTTTCTTGAGCACGAGGGTTCTTTTTGGATTATATAGCCCATGCTCTGGGCCAGATGACCCTATTCTGTATCAAGTAGACCCCTTCGCTGATGCGGGAATGGCGTAAGAATGTCCTTTTCCGGGATTAAGAGACGGCCCCTACGCAGACGCAAAAAGTATCTCTTGTCACCAACAAAATTTGGGGCAGTCTAAGTTGTTATCTTGAGCCGAATGTATCATAAACCGCTTCAGTATGACTCTAAATGCGGTAAACCGCACAATACAAAGATAAATTAATTGCGATGCGTCGTAAGCGTCAAACGTTTTCTTAAGAGAGTTTTATTTGCGCTTAAGGACCACGTGCTGGCCATCTCAGCAGCTCCGTTGGTTAGGACGCAGGTTGTAGTACACAAATGACCGTAGCAGCAGGCCTAAGGCCGATGAGTACATCGCTTTTGTAGGGTCTAGTCCCTCTATAAAACTCTTTCCACCGTGTTGCCACCAGATTGCACACTCTCTTCATGTCAACAGCTACGTTATCTGAGCTTGAGAATTGCTGTGTTGTTTCAGACGCCGCTGTGGCATGTGTCTATAGCCACAGTGCCTGAAATGGACCTTCACAGTTCTTCATAGTTCATAGAATTCAGGTTTCTAAATTGTGTTTTATCCCCGATCCAGCGCCACCAACCAGAAATTCAACATTGGATAACCCTTTCATGAA
>NW_023597054.1:16894973-17037702 GCF_011947565.3 Pollicipes pollicipes | reverse complement strand
CCGACCCACAACACAGTCTGATTGCCACGCAGATTCACTAGGAGGCATATAAAATACGGCCGGACCGTCTAGTACGTGGCCACCTGCGGCTCGTGCGACTTCCCTACAGCGTGGCCGGGCCGCGGCGGCCATCACAGGACGCGGCACACCGCCGGGGAGGCGCCGCCGGCCCGCCGCCGACGCCTACTTGGAGCCGTCGCTCTCCTCCTCCGAGTCCTCGTCGTCGTCATGGTGATGAGTCAGGCGGCGCGGCATCTCGGGACGCGTCAGCGTGTGGGACCGCTCCAGCACCTGGTGCAGAGGCAGCCAGATCACACTCCTAGAACGAGCCAGGCTGCCTTCTTCAGGCCATGCGGGGTTGCTCAGATCTGTGGGGACTATTCAGAGTAATGGTTTGTAGAACAGCGCCGCACCTGCCAGCGGGACATGGTCGGTGAAGCTTCCTCGGGGCGATGACTTATGCAGCTGCACTAGCATCTGTAAAAGGAGTTCCGGTCACCGCAGGGCTCGCTGCCCTGCACTGAGCCGACCGCTGCGACGCCTGCGGGAGGCGCGCTAGGACCAGAACACCCATGTCACCAGACGGCAGACCGTGCGCACGGCCACGTGTCACGTCACGGGCCACGTGTTACGGCGGGATATAAGACAACAGCGGCAGGTAAAGCCTGGCAAGGACCGCATCAAAGGCCCTGCGGACACGAAGCGCTATGCCATTCGCCCCATCCATTGCACCCCGAGACCAGACTGTCGGCACAGTGCTTTCTCGGCAGCGAGTCGGCAGCTTACAGGCAACATAACATCCAGCGGCACGGGCTCTCTGCGCGGCCGCTTCGGCGTCACACGCTCACGGTCTCCGCAGTCGGCCAACACAACCACCTGCAATGGACAGGGTGTCGACGGTCAGGGATGGCGGCGCCCAGGGATGGCGGCGCCCAGGGGTGTCGGCGCCCAGGGGTGTCGGCGACAGGGGCCGGCGCCCAGGGTTGTCAGCTCAGGGGTGTGAGGTCAGGGGTGTCGGCGCCCAGGGGTGTCGGCGACAGGGGCTGGCGCCCAGGGGTGTCAGGTCAGGGGTGTCGGCGGTCAGGGGCTGCGACGCCCGCATGCCGTCTGTGGCCGTGCGGACCGGGGACGGGCACGCACCGAGCCCTGCTCACCAATCGCTCGCGGGGGCGGCGTTCACTTCCGACGCGCCCGCCACAAGCGGCGGCGTCGACAATCGTGACTACAAGGTGGCGCGGTGACCAGCGTCGGCACTGTCGAGAGCCGGCAGTCGGCCGTTGGCTGGGCAAGCCACAGATGCTCGGGCACACAGCTACTCACGCCACGCAACGTTCAACACCGGCCGCGCACACACAGCTGCTTACTCGCCTAGTTTACATCGCAAATCTAGACTGGGCACTCTCAAGCTGCAAAAAGCAACCAAGCAGATGCCGATGCTCTCGTGCAGCTATCCTCTACTGACTTCAGTTCTATGCTCCTAGGTTTGTACCCTGGCGATCCCGTGGTGGTTGATGCGTTCACGATCACCGACGGGATTGGAAACTAGAAAAATTCAGTCATGCAATTAAAAATTAGAGCGCAATGGCCTTGTATATCTCTCTTACCCTCTTCCTTCGAGCCTGACAAAACAGAGGCAATGGTGAATTAACATCCTCGGAATTCATTGACAACGAGGCGGATGGGCGACTCCAACAGTTCACAGTATGTTAAGCACACACCACACATAACTCCCGCATTATCCAGCACTATCCGTCGATACCCGGCGCACCGTACGACACAACACTCCACCCCTGACCACAGCCATCCGTCGCGCAGGCGCGTCAAGGCAGCGAAGGAAGCAAGCATGGCGTCTTATCCGGCGGCGCATTGGACAAGACGACCGTTGGTGTGTATTCGCAGTTCAGTACAGCCAGTCTCTGGCCACGTAGGCGAACTAGGGCGGGGCTCTGTGAAAGTCGTGCTGTCATTGGTCACACCCAGCGCTTCAGCCAGTAAGGTGGGCGCCGGTGAGGCCGGCGCTGCTCAGTCTTCGGACATGGATGCCGACGCGCTCAGCCGGCTCTTCGCTGGTGTCGGCGAGCGTGCTGTCGCTTAGGTGGACAAGTCGAGGCCAGGTTTGCCTGCGAGACTGCTGCGGGATATCGACGGCCGCGTCCGCGCCGCGCATCATCAGCTCTATGAGCTGATGCCGTATGAATGGTCACCCGGAGAGCCGTATAGAGTTCTATCCCAAGTACATACCCCGCTCCAAGTGTCCGTTCTCGCCGTACACCCTGTTCCAGGGGTCCGCTCCCGCCATATACCCTGTTCCAGAGAGCCATCCCGCCACACACCCTGTTCCAGAGGGCCATCCCGCCACACACCCTGTTCCAGAGGTCCGTCCGGCCGCAGACCCCACAACTTCCGTGGCTCGCCCGCGGTCCGTACCTTGGTGTCGGCCGACTGGGTAGCGCCGGCCAGCGGCGGCGCGGCGGGCTCGAAGTCGGCGCCGAGCGTGCGCGCGCGAGTCAGCGCCGCCCCCTCCGCCACGAACGTCTGCTCGTGCGTCACCGTTGACTCGTGCGGCAGCTGACGGACAGGGCCGGGTCACGGTCACCAATCACAGCCGTCCGCCGTACCGCCCGAGCGGCGCACACGCAGCACGGCCCGTAGTGGCTACCCACCCAGTACCCACGCCTTCTCTGTGTCATCACATGCAGCACCATCTGTCGTTCCGTTCTCCAAGGCAAAAAGTCATACTTGTCACTTAGAGCTCCTGGAGAACTTTTCATGGTGGTTCTATGCTTTATATGATCGAGGTTCTTGTACACATGGGATAGACCGAGCTACAACTCTCTCGAAAAAGGGGGCATGAATTATACAAATCCCACATCACAGAGCCTCATCGCAACGGGGAACAGTGCAAACTTCTGGAGATGCCAGTAAAACAGCTACTGTACGATTTTAGATGAGCTCTTCAGTAAGCCTTTCGCAGGGGCACAACTGATAAAAGATTGCTGTTCCTTAGGCAGGAGATTTTACGCTCCATTTAATGTCACAAACGTTGACAATCAATGACAGCACGACGGCGACGGAACGTAGATATGTGGAAACAACTATGGATGTTACTCATGCCGGTCTTCGTGAGTTTAACGTGATGCAGCGGAAAGCGGGTACACCAACCAGAGCCATGATCAATAACAACAGCACACGGCTATGACAGTACTGTGTGATTTGCGAATGCCACGCCTAGAATGTAACAGTTACCAAACTGCGCCCGATGAAATTTTGCCTTTACGCCATTAAAAGCAATGAACACACTATGGACTGACGCACGCAACTGCTAGCCCGTCTTAGCCTCACATCACCTTCAAGCACAAGCTGACACGATGACGTCAATAACCATAAGCTGCACACGCCCGCCTACCGCGGGCCGTTCGGAGCGTGACGGCTGCGGTCGTGACGCCGCCAGTGGCACCAGCCGGCCAGCGGCAGCAGCCGGTGGCACCACCCGGCCAGCGGCACCAGCCGGCCAGCGGCAGCAGCGCCGCCGCTCCACTCACCAGCATGGCCGGAGCCCGGAACATGTACGAGAACGGGTAGTACAGCATGTTCAGCATGGTCGCTCCGTATAGGTCGGCGTAGCGGTTCACCTGCAACAGTCGCGCCGTGTCCTGAACTCCGCAAAGCTCCGCCGATCAGACGACGGTCGCAACACGACCGGTGCACTGCGCACAGGGCGGCAGCCACTGCCAGCAGTGTGCAGCCCGCATGCGTTACACCAGATCTGTCCGCCTGAGATCCCTTCAGGGGATGCCTCAGCGGCGCACAGCCCGCACGTGTTACACCGGATCTGTACGCCTGAGATCCCTTCAGGGGATGCCTCAGCGGCGCACAGCGCGCACGTGTTACACCGGATCTTTATGCCCGAGATCCCTTCAGGGGATGCCTCAGCGGCGCACAGCGCGCACGTGTTACACCGGATCTTTATGCCCGAGATCCCTTCAGGGGATGCCGCAGCGGCGCACAGCACGCACGTGTTACACCGGATCTGTCCATCTGAGATCCCTTTAGGTGATGCCTGGTGGAAAGCCCAGCACTGCCGGACCCACATTACGGCAGACTAGCCGTTAGCCAAGCCCCGCCCGCGAACATCTCTCGAAACGTGGCGGCAAACGCCGCACGCAGGGCCGGCGCCGCCCCAATGCCAGGGGCGACGACAATTGGGGGTACACAGCCGCTCCCACTACCAGACAACCCCCAATCCGCGACAGTTTCTTCGCCGACATCACGCAGCGCGGCGCTTTCCTGTCCGACAGCGCCTTCAGCCGGACAGCCGCGTCTGCCGCCAGTGTCCGTGCTCCGCCATGCCCCACCTGCGCGGCGAAGAACGTCTGGCGCGAGCCGCTGCGGAACACGCTGCCCAGCAGGCCGTAACTCATGTCCATCTCGTGCGTGATGCCCTTGATGGCCTCGCGCACGTCACGGATGTCGGGCTTCTCCTTCGTGGACGAGTCCATGTTCCTGGGCGGGGGCGGCGCGTGTCATGACTCAGCGTGGGCGCACACCGGTGTCTGCCAAGCTTCGTAACGATGAAGGGACCACACGGATATGCCCAATTTTACGGAAGCTCTATATCTGCTGAGCCTGCTCACATTGCCTGACGTCTGCCTCCACCAACGAGCGTAATGATAAACCCTGGCAACCTCACCATTTAACCGTACAGAGCCATTAATGGCCTTCTACCACTAATTACCAGGGATCACGAAGAGAACTATTCTTACCCGATCACCCTGAGAAAATCACAGAAATAGGCGAGGCGCAATAGTCCTATATACTGACAACCAAAGCCTAAGGACCAGCAGCTAGCTTGGCAAGGCACTGTAAATGGTCAACCAGCTCGCGACACAGATCCAGAAAGAAGATAAGTCACTCTAAGATGGGTCATGGTTTGGTATCAGTATGGACTCTGCTGTTTTTCATGGGGCTGCGCACCTTGCTGGCATCGCACATGGCTGTGATACACGAATGGTGCGGTTTCCAAGGACGTGTCCTGTGCGCTTACACCCACGATGTTGCTTCGCGTTTGTGGTACTTTTGCTATCGTCTGACGCATAATGAATTGCGTGTCTCGTGGAGATTTCTCTCGGGTTGGATCTTCCTCTATAGTGACGGTGCCCACTTCAAAATAAATAGCCCTAGCATACTACTTGCGTACTCAACCAAACCCAGGATAGCTTAACGAGCCCGCACCAAATCCAATGTACCTAAACTGAGCTTGGTCACAGAAGAGTGCAAGCATCTCAGCACAGCAAAAAAAAAACGACCACGAGCACAACAAATACTCCAACAGAGATCCGCGCCACGATCAGCACCACACTCCAGGACAACACGTCTCGCACGGCGGAACCCCCCCCCCCCCCCTCGCCCAACACAGCTACCACTCACTTGTAGAGCGTGCCCAGCTTGACATCCAGCGTCTGCAGGCGGTCGAAAAGCTGGCACTTCTGCGTCCACACAGACAGCTCCTGCGTCAGTTCTGGCACGATCAGGTAGGTCCGCCAGCCCACGATCTTCTTCGACTTCAAGATGTCGCCGAAGATGTGGTCGCCGAAGTACAGCACGTCACGGCCCTTGGCGTTGATCAGCTTAGAGAACACCTCACACGAGCCTGCCGGGGGCGACGCCCATGTGTTGGCCTTCGCTTCACTTGGCATACTTCCGTTTCTATCGAAACAATGGTGTTCACTTTGAGGCACTTTCATTCAACTCGGAACACCACCCGCAGCACTAACCGTCGCCGCAGCAGGCCGGTGCGCCACCCCTTCGTTCGCAGAGCCTCGCCAGCCCACGAGACCTGTCCACCCTCTCCCGCATCCCTGCCTCCCTGACGCCAGCGTTGCCCCTCTGCAGGTCAGGCGCCGCGGGCCGGGCGCCACTCCCCGCACCCGCGTCAGGACACTCACCGCCCGAGTACACCTGGCCAGACTGCAGCGGCCCTATGTGGTGACCGATCTTGAGCGCCCCGGTCTGCTCGTCCACCTGGCGCAGGATGGTGCCCTCGGCGAAGAACAGCGGCTTCCGCGCGTCCACCACAATGTAGTCGAAATAGGAGCGCCACGGCTTCACCTGGGAACAGCCGGTGCACCGCGTCGGACCGGCGGCCCCGGAAGCGCGCGCCACGGACAGCACAAACAGGCGACGGCGCCCGGACACGCACAACATTTTCATGAGCGTTAAAAGCGATGTGCTTTTCAACGGCCTTGAACATCAAAGTTACACAAAAAATGCTCTGTTGAACAACTGAGAGATTTATTTGCACGCAACTTCTACTATCGGCGACACAACCCACGTGCTACTGTGTGCCCCTGCGTCACAATCCACAAGGGCTTAGTGATAGGCCCGATCAAAGCACGTAAACTGTGTCTAGCACCGCCACTCACGCATGCATGACTGGGCTCGTGGGGCCCCACGACCAGCGCGCGGCCGTCCGCCACGCCGGCCCCCCTCCCGGCGCACTCACGCCCTCAAACTGGAACAGGAAGCTCATGATGGCCTCTGTGTACCAGAACTCGGAGTTGGTCAGCAGGAACGTCTTGACGCCGTTCTCGCGCAGCCGGTCCAGCAGCATGGGCAGACGCTCGTCCCGGTGCACGTGCTCCTCCAGGTTTCGCACTGTGTTCGCCTTCAGATCACCCTGGGAGCGGCCGCCGGCAGGGATCAGCGGCGCGCACAGCCCGCGCGGCGGTGCCAACACACTGTACACGCCACTGGCACCTGACGCATCACGTGGCAGGCGAGGCAGCGCCTCATATCAGTTCATCTCAACACAAAACAAAAAAATTGCCAGCGAGGATAATGCGCGTTTGCACGGTCATATCCACTCTCTTCAGCAATCCTACGGACATAAGCCTACACCCGCGAACATAACCTCGTCCGCTAGAGGACACCTTAACGAGCCCGCGCTCTCGCGTCCACCTCGGCCCGGATCGGCTCCTAGCGCCGTCGGCCCGCCCCGGAGAGCTCCGGGGCGAACCGGAGCGCTCCAGTCGGCAACGGAACGTGCAGGTCGGCCCCGGAGCGGACCGGTTGTCTCCAGAACGTGCCGGTCGGCCCCGGAGCGCGCCGATCCGCCCCAGAACGTGCCGGTCGGCCCCGGAGCGCGCCGCTCCGTCCGCGGCCGTCGGCGGCGGCGGCTCACCTTAATGTGCACCCAGTCGACGCTCTGGCGCACGTCCTGGAAGATGGACTTGTAGCTCATGAAGAGGTCACCGTTGCGAACGCCGTCCACCGACCTGCGGCACGCAGAAGGCGGTTCGGAGACGGCTGGGGAGGGGGGGGGGGGGGCGGGACACGGACCCGGAGGACCGACGCAGAAACTGCCACGGGCGCCCGGGACAGGGTCCGATCATGCACCAGCAGACACGGCTAGACCGACTCCTGCCACGGCGGCGGGAGCCGCCCAAGCTGACGATCACGGCGTAAACTTCGGTGGTCGCCCGGGGAGTCAACATCATATGGCCTAACGCAAACACCAATGTCAGCCAAATGCAACGTTACAGCGCCAGAAGTGTTTTAATTGGAGCGGTGAATAGACGACAGGCCCGGCGATCACGCAGGGACCTTCCAACTGCGTGCCAGACAGTAGCTAGGCTGGGACAGTGGGTCCCTTTAATATAATATAAGATAATAATAAAAGATAGCCCTTTCCTTTCAGCTTTTTACTCTCACCTTCAAAAATCGACTTTCAGAATAAGCTGAACTCCCTCTCACTGCAGTGCCAAAACGGGGAGCCACGGCCGAAACGGCGTCCAGACGCAGCTGTGGCCAACGGGCACACGAAAGACTGGCTGCAGAGACTCAGGCCCACCCACTGCCCCTCACCCCATCCGCCCACCCACGACTCCCTTAACAGTGCAGGGGAGCGACAGGGTGCATGCACTACAGCGACAGTATTCGTGGCTGGGCATTCGTGGCCGCTACACTGGACAAGTCAGTGATACAGCTGGACCGTCCATCAGACCTCCTCCAAGCTTGTGAGAACACGTGCTCATCATGGATGTTCGTGTTTAACAACTTAACCTAAACAATTTACTTAGACCCCTTTGAGATCGTCACAGGCGCCACTGGATGTGTACGATGACCTGAATAACCATGCGTTGAGATTCCAGCACAACCGAAACACTTACGGATATGGTAACTGTTTGCACCGTCGTTCTCGTCTGGTGTGCTGGTATGACATTGAGAAGGTACTAACACATCAGGCGAGGACGATAATCCCGAACAGTTATTCCATCCGTGATATTAATACCTCGTCTCGGTTCTTCCGTAAAACTGCCACCAGGACCGTTTTCACATCTCTCTTACCTACTTGCAAAAATAGCAGAAGTGATTCAGACAGAGACGAATCACTTTTGCCAAAAGTTGCTCATAGTGACCTTGCGCGGCCCGAGCCTGGTCGCAAGCCAACTCTACTTCAAGGATGTAAAAACCAGTGTAGGTCAGTTCAGCTGCATCCACACTATCAAGGCCTGGATGGAGTTCTCAGGTGTGCCGACCACGCTCACCAGGTCATGTCAGGGGCGCCAGACAGCACCAAGCCCAGGGACGAGGCTCCCCAAGTCATGTCAAGGGCGCCAGACAGCACCAAGCCCAGGGACGAAGCTCCCCAGGTCATGTCAGGGGCGCCAGACAGCACCATGCCCACGGACGAAGCTCATCACGCTACGAGGGTGGGTCAGAGGACCGCCCATACGGAACGGTAGCGCAACACAACACAACCACATCAGACGACCGACTGTGTTAGCGGTATTCACAGGTGATGTGCCTCAAATCAAATAGTTACCCAGCGCGACCACTCCTGAAAAGTTGACGGGCATTAATGGCGGGTCACAGGCAGACGCCAATGGCTCGGTCACTGCTTAGGGCGTTACCACCAGTACCGCCTCTAAGGTTTATAGAACGACGCATATTCGCGTCAATACAACCAACACCACATCAAATCGATCAGTCATCGACTCATCATAAACCCACGCGGGCACACAGACTAAATTGTGGCCGAAGAAAATCTCTCCAAGACGAGACCAGCAAGTTATGCATCATGGCACGAATAAATCCTCTCCAGAACACAAAAAAAAACACGCTGCTAATGCAAGAAACATGAATTCGCGAAGTTCCACTAAGCTGCCTTTTGCAATCCTCATGCACGCAAGCTTATCCTTTCGTCCCGTATTCCCTGGTTATTCCAAAATTTAGACAACTGTAGCCGAGTGGCAGACTGGGGAGACGTGACCCGAGGATCATAGATATAAGACCTCTGAAAATCTATGTTTCGATGTTTGCAGCTGCAGTGTGTTCCAGAATAACCCACATACCATTATACACACGGCGCAGACTGAGTCGACACCTCACAGCTCTGCTGCAGTTAATGGCAGCCTATTCGTAGCTTGCATTACGAAGATTTATCTAATATTGCTGTAGCATGACCAATATGGTAGTGGCGCTGTCAATGACCAGCACTCCCCATTAAACGTTCAATGTGGATGGCTGCGAGCTCCTGAACATAATGTTTAATGTCGCTGGCCGAAAATTTGCATGTCCCATCCAGGTCAATCGACCACACACATCCAAAACCGAGCGACGCTTCGCAGATTGATTATCGGCTTGTGCACCACGACCTCATCTTTTTTAAATGGCGTGTTTTGCGATAAGATCGACTCGGACATCCCGGAAACTTTTGGTCCCCCGTTGATCCCCCGTCTGTGGTCCCTCAGACACAGCGAGGTGCTATCGAAGACGGCATATCCTGTCGCCTACCATGCAATATGAATGTATTCTATGACACGGATTCTAGCAGGAATAGCCCTGACGTTGTCATCGATAAGCCCTGTATCGATATTACATCAAGACACCATCTTGAACACCCTGCCACTCCCCCATACTCCAGCCAACGCTTCATGAGCTCCTGGAGCGACCTGCTATTTTCTCTGCTCCCCACCGCCACTCACATCGTGTAGGAGGGGTCGTTCGAGAAGAAGTCGATGGTGCAGGCGAGGATGTAGATCTCTGGCAGGTTAAACAGCGTGTTCATCACGTACACTCGCGAGTCTTCCAGTGTGAGGAACGAGTTGGGGTACATCTCGTAGATCTCCGACCTGCGAGACAACAGCCGGCTGAGCACATGCAGACCAGCGCCGCTGAGTGACCAATGCCGCTGAGTGACCAGCGCCGCTGAGTGACCACCGCCGCTGGGTGACCAGCACCGCTGAGTGACCAGCGCCGCTGAGTGACCAGCGCCGCTGAGTGATTGAGCCGAGGAATCTCATCAGTGCGCCGCGTCAGCCATGCGCGGCCTCGAGACGCCACGGATGCCGTTCAACAGTTGGGAGTCCGGTGGGAAGCGGTACTATGTTTGCTTGCAAGTGGAGCGCTCGGGTTGCAGGGAGCCAATATAAACAGGAGTGCCAACTCAGCCACGTGGCAGCAACGTAACAAGCAAATAGGTAATCATTAAATACTTCTGCATGTCCATAATGGAGCAGTTTGCCTGCCAACACGTTACGAATAGGCCTTGTCCAGGCTGAGTTTCCTATGCAAGATCGTTACGCCACATTCCACCACGTGTTCGTGGCGGAACGAGGCGTCCCTGCCCCACGCCGGCTTACTTCTTCAGGAACTTGAAGCCGTGCACACACACCAGGATGTTTCCGTAGGCGTCTACCTTGAGCAAGTTACCGAACTGGGTGTCGAACCACAGGCCTCTGCGAACATAAAACACAAGTTTTAACACAGGGCAATAGACGGCAGGCACTCACTTTGTTTTGGACGGAATGTACATTCTCGGTAACATGTAGGCCAACTTACTTAAAATGCTGACAATATGGCATGGGAAATCACAAATGCCGAGCCAGTGCAGCAAGCAAGCCTTTGCAAGCTCTTACGGGGTACACCGCAACAGACACATAGCAGAATTGGGTGAAAAAGGTAAGTACACCAGTGTGTTCGCCACCAAACGGTACAAAGAAAATTAATGCATGCAGTGGGCCGCCTATCCCTTGTACCCAACTTGCGTCGTCTCCCTCATTCGGCTCACCTGATGGGGAAGGTATGGTCGTACTCGAACTGCAGGATCTCGATCGGGTAGCCGATATTAACCATCCGCTTCTTGATCAGCTCGAACGCCAGCTTCTCCAACGCCGGCGACTTGTACACGGCCAGGGTGTAGTCCATGTCGAACCCGAAGAACTTGATCTTCTCCAGGTGAAGCGACCGATTGACAAAGACCCTGCAGCGCGGAGGGGACACGCCTTCAGACGCGAGAACCGTGCCCTGCTGTTCGATGTTCATCATTCGACCTCCAGCTATCGGCATGCGACTGCATGAATCGTCACCGACTTCGACGGCGAGGCTGGTCAACACCAGACGGCATAGTAAACACGGTAACCAGCGCCCGGCTGGCCACGCGCGCCCCAGCGGCCCGCCGCATGAGTCAGCCGACTCCGGCGCCGAGCAGGTGTTGCCTTCGTCGGGTGTGACCGCTGCGACGGCTGCGCGGCGCCGGCGGCGGCCGGCCAGACACCGCCGACGACACCGGCCCGGCCAGCCCCGTGGGGCGGGGCTCTGCGGTCAGCTGAGCCGGCGGTCTCTCTCGCGCCGGCCGTCGGCGGCCCGGCCGGCCCCCGGCCCCCGGGTGGAGGCCCTGCAGTCTGCCGAGCCGGCGGTCTCTCTCGCGCCGCGCGGGCCAACCCCCGCGGGATCGATAGTGTTGACTCGGGTTTAAGGGCGGCTCCAACGATCTGGCTGGCATTGACATTTACGCTGATGAGGTGGGCATGGACAGTGGCACCACTTCACATGCCAGCCAGCGCGATCCCGACAGCCGTGCTGGTGTGAGGGAGGAAAATGCAATCCCGTTCGCAGAATAACATGTAATCGGGAGCGTACGCAGGGTTTCACAACTGGACGTGTGGGATGGGGCAAAACTGAATTTTTTGCTGAAAACCAGGTTAAACGTACCGTACGCGCACGCATTTTTTATGTAGTGTAAAGCAGCATCGCATGCTCAACATCCTATTTTTACGTGCCTAACTAGAATTTCTGATTGTCAGCGGAGTTGCACTTTCCTATGCATCTGAGTATGGCGATCAAAATCGGACCACGAGGTAGGACCTAGTACTACTCTACCACCACATCATCCACGCAATTTGCTTTAAAGCAAAGGACAGTTTGTGGTGTCATCCGTCGGCGCTTAGTCAGCCGGTCCGGCCGAGAGGGCCACCGTCTGCAGCGTCGGCATCACGTGCACATGCTAACGCACGCCAACAAATCATATTTGATGCCATGCAACCGCACACCAGCAAAACAACCCGGCTGCCGATCGCGCCTGGCTCTGTGCGCCGGGCCAGTCTTCTCTGGAGGGCCGCCATGCGAACTGGACCAGTGTTTTCCCAAAAGCCGCTGTGGTAACAACGGTGAACTTAAGCTCTGCCGACCGCCTCAAAATAAACAACAAGACGAACGGTCTTTGGAAAAATACGCGCGATTCGTGCCGAGTCACCTCAACGGACTGGCAGCGGGTGGGCGCGCGACCACGAGTTCTTCTGACCACGGTGTTTCCCAACAATTGCACGGGCGAACATACATTGCACAACGCATGTAATTTAGCACCGGGGCCGTGGTGGTGCGCGAAAACAGACGAATCAAAACAACCCAACACCGCCTGAAGGGTTTTCATGCTCGAACACTGCTCGATAACATCCGCAGGCCTGCGACCAAGCTCTCGGCTTTCTTGGGCTTCTCAGCGTCCCAACGCCGGCCTGATATTTTCGGGTAATATCCCCAGATCTCTTCATGCCGCATGCTAACCGGGACATGTCCCAGTTCCCGCAGTCGCACGGCGCTATCAACCAGTATGGAAAGACAATGAATGTCTCGCCCAAAAGCTCCGCCACGTCTTCTCATATTCACTTTCACATTTCATTTCATTTCCCTGCTTTCGAACCACGCGTAGCTTATTAGGTCCCGATCGGAAGTGATCCCAACGACTGTGCCGTACCGCACTGGGAGCATCTCCTGCGTTTGGTCGAGGCCTTATTTCGTAAAATGATAATAAAGACGCCTACGCTTTGAAATAATGCGTAGCTTAAGCATGCAGGTCAGTGATAAATTAATTTTAGTCCAGACTTAGATGCCAAGGCAATTAATTAAAAACACGATTCACTGGAGCTGGTACATTCCGTGGAGCTGGTACATTCCATGGAGATGGCACATCAAGTAAACTGGTACGTTCAGTGGAGCTGGTATGTTCAGTGGAGCTGGTACGTTCAGTAGAGCTGGTGCATTCAGAGGAGCTGGTGTGGTTCGCGCTGCGATGAGGTGAGGTCTTAAAGTGTAGGTTCTTGTTTTCATTTTGTAGGACCGTGCACTCGCAAGGGATATTTTAGAGCCCTCGATATTTCGACGACAAACCCGCGGGAAAACTCCCTCCAATGAAGCGGAGCATTCCACTTGACACGGCATCCATAACAGCGGCGAACGTGCAGCTGGCGTAAAGCCGCAAGAGAGGGGAACACGTGGGAAGATCGACGATCAAATGTGATTGCGGTTACGACCGCAGCCATTCCTCCACGCTCGCTGCCATCATCCGGGTCTGGTGGCTCTCGGATTGCTCCTCTTAACAGCTCTGATGACCCAAACATCGTTAGTTTCTAACGTGTGGCGTTCCGAGAAGCTATTTGCGAACGTGAGGCGACGACTCAAAGGCCCGTCCGTATTCTGGCCACAGCTACATACGGCCCAATGGCATGGGCAAATGGTTAGTTCTTCTAAACCACGCATGTGAAGGCGTCCTTGTCAATGCCATTCATACGTTGCAAACAAAAAGCTCCATCAGTCAGCTCTCCAGTTTTGATGGCATCAAGTCATCCTGAGGCTCACGAATGTCGATGTCCAATCGGGCCCGTGGCATTGATGACAAAGGTGTCACTGTTCGCTATGCTAATTATCAAACGAAAACGAAACGGCATCACAAAACGTCTCTCCCGGTAACTGTCACACAGTGAACTGCCACGTAGGAATGCCCAGCCGCCAAAAGGAATCGCCGTTGATAGCTCCACGAATCACGAACCAGTAGGTCCCCTCACTCTGCAGACAGGCCTGTGAACACCGCCAGTGCGCAGTACGCGAGCTGCGCACTGCGCACTACCACGGCAACACAGCCATTCAACTTCCTAATCATAAGGCCAGGCATGTTTATGATGTGTTTTTTGTTTCTTGATTAGCACGCACGGAAGAGTGCTGAAGTGCTGCGCCGGAGAGGCGTCGAGTGGCGCTAGCACTCTGCACCTCCTACCCGTGTGAGAGTAGTGCGTCAGATCGAGCTACAAGCTCCTGGGACCGTCTGCGACGACTCGCGGCCCCTGGGACAGTCTGTGACTAGCCGCGGCCCCTGGGACCGTCTGTGACGAGCCCTAAGCTCCAGGATCGTCCTTGGCGAGCTGCACACTTCGGGACCGTCTGTGACGAGCCGCACTCCCTACGACCGTCTTTGACGAGCCGCACGCTTTGGGACCGTCTGTGACGAGCCGCACGCTCTAGGACCGTCTTTGACGAGCTGCACGCTCTAGGACCGTCCGTGACGAGCTGCACGCTCTAAGACCGTCTGTGACGAGCCGCACGCCTCACACGATCATAACATGCCTCAGGTAGTGGACATGTTAAAGACTGAGGCAGATGGCTCGCAATATAAATAACTCACGTTGAAACGTCTTAGAAGAACGTAGCATTTCGAATGTGTGCGAATGATCGTCATAAAAAGGACCGTCGCGCCGCTCCAAAAGTCCTTGAATGTTGCGGCGCCCATTCTCAGTTAGGCTCAGCGACAGCTAGCGTTATGACGCTGTGAACTGGACGAAATCCTCGCTACAATATCAGTCATTATATAAAACTTACTGCAATATTCTTACCAAGTATTTCGACATTACCACGGCCGCGAGTTGAGGATGTGGCCCGGCAGGACCCCATCGGCCGTCCTCGGATATTTACAGCCGACGTCACGCCGTGTGAGCGACCTCGCACGAGGCACGGGCACCACCAGCAGCCGCGCGTGCAAGACTGATCGGAGACGGTGGCGGACAGACGGCAGGCAGGCGGCCGGAAGAGAGACGTCCCAGCCCCGGAGCACGCGGACACAGGCGCTGTGACACCGGCCCAACATGGCTGATGATGGAACACGTCACAGGCCCAACATGGCTGATGATGGAGCACGTTACAGGCTCGACATGGCTGATTAAAGAGCACTTCACCGGCCCGACGTGGCTGGCACCGGACCACGTCACTGACCCGACATGGCTGATGCCGGACCACGTCACCGGCCCGACATGGCTGATGCCGGACCACGTCACCGGCCCGACATGGCTGATGACGCAGCACGTTACTGGCCCGATATGGCTGCTACCGGATCACGTTACTGGCCCGATATGGCTGATGCCGGAGCAAGTCACCGGGTCTGGAGTCCGAGGCAGCCGGAGTACCGGGCACGGAACCCACGTCGCCCGAAGCCCATCATGAGCGCCGTGTTCCACCGCGAGATGGTCAGATGGCGAGCGACGTGCTCTGTCAGAGGCCAACGAGTCAGGCCTTCGATCCGATCCTGGCGCGCGGCCCGGTAAACACTGCCGGCTGGATACCTGCGCAATTCGGCTGAATTTGGCCCGCCACGGCCGCGGCGGACGGGTCCGAGGCCAGCGGGCCGCCGACAATCCGCCTCCCCATCCCATCAACCAATTGTGACGACACAGGGTGACGCACAGAAACCAATTCACGGCCGGTCGACGGGAAGTGGATGATAATACGAGATTGGCTGGCACGCGGGCGGCGAGCACGCCGAGTCGCGGCCGACGCCGCCGCCGTCCTGACAGCGCCGTGTGCCGTGCGTCCAGCCGCCTCGATGACTCGTCAGCGGTCGGCCAGCGACGCGGCACGACCGACCATCGCCAGCGGAATGTTGGCCACCGACGAACTGGCGACGCGGACAGGGAAGAGGCGGGCCGCAGCCGGCGACAATGGCGCCGTGGTGTCACGGCCGCGGCGGGGGGGGGGGGGGGGGGAGGGGCGGCGGCTAATCCGTCGGTGAGCGCCGTCAGCTGCCGCAGTTCGACTCGCCGCTCTCGCGCGGGCGAATACCTCTGGACCTCTGGCTTTGAGTCGACGTTGCATTTAAGTCCTCCAAATCGTTTCTGGGTTTTGAGGCCACGTGGCTTTTGATGTAATGAACATGGGTCCGACTGCGCGGAAGTGTAATCCACTTCGACCTTGGGTCATCTTTGCATAGCATGACAACTAATTTGAATAAACAGTCCGGAAGTTGCTGTGACATCTGGAGGTAACGCTGATGCTGGCTACAGATGTGCCCCAAATCCTCGATATATTGTCACGGAGTTGGTTCCCGTGACAAACAGCAAAAGGTAAAGCAATATTCCGACATACGGGTGACATGGGGGTTAAGCAATGGCCCTTTATGCCGATCAAGTAAAGGAATGTTCCACATTTATTAAGGCAAGCACCAGATATGATGGAAAAGCTCCCTGGTAACCACTGGAATGCCTTTAAGTGAAAAAGACTGCTTTAAATTTTACATAAATGGCTATTTAGTGAAGGTGTTCCTCAATACATCATCATTTGATTACGCCACGGAACATTTTTATGGCACCAGAGTCGCTGCCAGACTGTCAGAACTGCCACTGTAGCGGACGGACTGACTAACTTGCAGTACCTCAAATCGCCGCAAAACGGACTGTTAATTCATGCTTGTGAAAAACAACGGCCGCTGTGTGCGCGTTTTGGCCCTTTCTCGTCGCGTTTTTGTATTTTTGCGTGATGGAGTATTGTTTACTCGCAGTTGTATCATCTGTTACGGCGCTTTTTTAAAATTAATCGATTCCCAGCCTCACGTCCATCATGGCTAGTAGAGCTGCTCAAATGCCTGCATGTATCACAAAAACGCTGTTCGTCATCGAGGCTCACATTTAAGGCGCTGAGCTGGACGGAAGCCAACTAGTTTGCGTTGATGCGACAATACGTGCTGACGTATTCCGGGCACGAATACGCTAATGGCCATATTTGTCGTGAACTTGACAATGTGGGGCCACTGAAGACGCGGGAATAAGCGCGATGCTTGTATGGCCCCACACGCCTCTGCGCGACTTCAAGTTAGGCGGCGCGAAAAACAGTCAGCACAAATTCGCGTGCGCCGAGCTCAGAAACAAGAGGATCTGACGCCTTGCAAAAGGCATAACTGCGAGCTGCACGGGATGACCTCGAAAATGGCTAGCTCGGTTCAAACCCCCGTACAAATGTGGAACAGTCTCTTCAATAGTCGCAGACAGGTGCTCCAAGCCGTATACACTTGAGCTGCCAGAACGACATATGGTGTGATTCACAGCTGCACTTGCCTGAGCTTCCCGAGTGTATTCGACACACTTTAATCAAGTAATGCAAATACATTTAGATTGACCTTCATGACGTCGTATTGACTTCAAAACCTTTTCCAAATCCGGCCGACATCAAGCGACATGCACATGCCAAGGCACCTGTGCCAGCCGCCGGGTCATAGTGCTGTTTCGGCGTGGTCTCCCATGTTTTCGCCCCTTGCGGGCTCATAACAAGGTCGCTCCATCTCGTCTGGCTAATGATGAAACCCGGCCTGACTTAACCGCAGCCGACCCGCCCACGTCACCTCGGTCACCGGCCGTCCCGCCTCCGTCACCGACCGCCCCGCTCCGTCAGCCGACTTTTTGCGCCGCCGTTGAAGGCTAACGAGCCCCGGACACGTGCGCCCAACATCTGGAGACGGGTCAGCACGTCGGCCGCCCACACACACAGCCGCGCACGCCGGCTCGCCGCATGACGCGCTGGCATTGACTGCGGTTCGACACACGAGCGCCCGGAGAGCCCGGCGGGGACGCATAGTCAACGCGGCGGCCACCTCATCCTCGCACTTGTGGCGGGGAAAACACCGGCAAGGATACCGGGTGCCGGCGGACGCGTAATATTCAAAGGCGTTATTTATAGCAAGATATTCCATCAGCTGTTGCGGTGTAACATCACACTTAAGTAAAATTCGCCTGCTCGGGGCGGAAAACAAGCATATCCAATATCACATCAGCAGTGAACGCAGGCAACATCACTTCAGCTTCAGTCGCATCAGTCGCAAGAAAAACACATTTCGGGCGCCACCAGACATCACGCGTCGTCGGCGACCGAGCAGGTGATGCGTTAGGCGAAAACAGCTCGGTCCACCGCGCACCCAGCACTCGCCGCTCGTCCTACCTGTGCTCGGCCTCTCGCTTCTCGCCGGCCACGCCGGCGCCGTCGAACGTGCAGAAGTCATCGTCCTCGCAGATGGACGGGCCCAGCCGCGATATGCGCATGCCATTGATGCGGCCGCGCCAGCCGTTCTCGCCAGCCGGAGCGGGCGCACTGCCATTGGCGCTCATCGTGCAGGGGGAGGGGAGGTCGCGTGCGCACGTCCGCCGCCGACCGACGCAGACGACCAACTGGTGGTGGTAGCGGCGGCGGCGGCGGCGGCGGCTGGAGGTCACCGGGCAGGGCGGATCATACCGGCCGGCCGGCCGGCAAGCGGGTCCCGCAAGGTCGTGCGGTACGCCCCGTGGCTGTACCGAGTTTGGTATGGGTACACCGGCACCGAGCGCGCCACAAGGTCCACCATGGAAGCGGCGTGGCGCATCGGCTCCGGTACACGAGCGCGGATGTAAGTCAGAGACAGACCGGCACGCAGCCGGTCAGACCACGGCCCGGATCGGCACGCGGCCGTGCATTCTTCGGGAGTGTGATGCAACGACGCCGACCCTGACGCAAGACCGGCCGTGGCTGCGGGGGACGTGCGCGGCGTGGGCGGGCCGCGTAACGGTGCTATCGGGGCGTGACTGACCAAGGCCAACAACTGGCCAGAGTCCGCCGCGTCACGTCGCACGACAGATTCGGCCAGTCTTCTATTGTCATCATCCGCCCACTTGACTGCGATACATTCTTCGTGCGGATCACACAGAAGGCAGCTGCTGCGGCTGCGTCCTCGGTCGCCGCGCCTGCGTGTCAGATGGCGGCTTGCTTTCACTCGTCTGCCCCGCACCCGCGGGCGCACTGGCCAGACGCGGAGGGTTCCTCCCTGCAACACTGTGCATTCCTCTGCAGCCCGTCCTGCACCCGCCGGCAGCCTGTCTCGCCGCCTTCTTCCAGCCGCTCGCTCATCTCGCCGATGTACGGATGGGCGAGGGGTGAGACAGACCGGTGTTGTGCAAAGGGGCGGCACGGGCCGGCCAGGACCGCCCGCCCCGGCTGCCGGAAGTGTGGCGCGGTCGGGTGCGAGGGTACGGCTTCGGCGGCGGCCGGTCCCCCACCTTGACCGCGTTTTACCGGCCGGCGCCGCGGCGCCGCGGCCGACCAAACACCGGAACCCCGCTGTGACGAGGCGTGGTCTCTCGCTGACGCCGCTGTCGGGGAGCTGGCGGTCCGAGCCTCAACCCGCCCGAGTCCACTGACGAGGCGCGGTCTCTCGCTGATTCCGCTGTCCGGAAGTCAGCAGTCCGAGCCCTGCCCCGCCACCCTGCGTCCGTCCGCTCCGCGGCCAGCCATCTAATGCATAAACGGCAGAGCTCGGCTCTTTTCTGCACGAGTTCGTCGGTGATCTTAAAGTGTACCTGGCAGCGGCCCTCCGGTGAGGTTACTTTATACAAAGGCGTTTGAGAGGATCCCATATATAAATATATATATATATATATATATATATATATATATATATATATATATATATATATATAACATTATACAGCGGCTTATATATGTATATATATATATATATATATATATATATATATATATATATATAAGCCGCTGTATAATGTCTCCATTAAGCAGGAGGCACCAGTACCATACATGGCGGGTTGGTCAGGAAAACCACGGACATCCAGCATGGTGCACTATTACCACACAAAGCAATGAAGGATCGAAATGGCGAGGTGAGCGCGATACGAACGAAACCAACACCGCATCCACGCCGAGAATAATCACAGACGCTACCCCCAGCTGCCCCGTCGGATTGTCCCGGAGGGTTCCCACAACTTCTTCGCATCAGAGCCCTAACAGGGCGCGACGCACTCTTCACCAGTGCCCAGTAACGCAGCAACAGCCAGGCTGACCTTGCATGCACAACTTTCACCCGAGCACTGTGAACTGTAGTCAGCAGGGAGGGTATCATCAAATGGAAGAGCCCCATGAAGAAAACAATCGTGGCGACATTTTACATCGGCAGCAATGCTTTGTCATTGTTATAGAAACAGAAAGCAGTCGAGAGCCAACGATTTAAGTCCGAGGATAGTGTGTGTATTCCTAAACAGCTGTGAGCCGCAAATTCAATCTCCACTTTTAGCAATAATTTGGGGCGGAGACGCGTGGAGCACCTGGGGGACTCGTCCTCCGCATTTTTGCCTCCGTGGCTGCTTTTAAAGGAGTGCGTATTAGAGGACTGGAGCTGGACCTGAGTCTGTGCACTAAGTGTGAGCGTAGTGAACTGGTTGTTGGTACACACGTGTAAAATGAATATGTTAAAAAAACGCTGTATGCAAACATGCCACTCCACATCGGCAACGCAAAAATACGCTGTTTTTAACCGACCTGATCTTTATGTTTTGCAGCTTAATGGCCAACGGATGAACACCTGAACAAGAAATATACGTAAACGAGGATACCCCATTGGTGGGACGTCAATTCCAAGAACATTTTGGAATGTGCGGAACATTTTGCGCGACAAATACCTTTCAGGATAGCATCAGTGAAAATGCATCTTGGTCACACCATAACTGCTCGTGCAATATAAACTCATCCCCGTCATTGACATCCAACTCACCATCGTCTGCCTAAATTCAAAATTTCAAAGACAGCCAAAAACAAAAATTACGAAGCACAACGCAAATCATGATGAAGCCCTTTAGTTGCCCTTATATTGTAGTTGCCGGGGCATTTGGGGCAAATTTTAAAACTCATGAAAAAGGGCGGCCCAAGAAATTGAAGGGCATAATGGAGAGTAAGTTGTTCAGTGTATTAGCGGGGAACACTATTCACATAGATAAGACAGTAGTATTAGTCTCATTCCTCAGAAAAACCGGGAGAATGGAGATGTAGTCGGGTTGATATTTTGGCTACATGCCTTTATCGAAACAATAGCACAAGTGAATTCACTCCTGCTATTGTTTCGAACCGTGACCCCAGTTCATGGCCCATCCGTGTCTGTGTCATTGGGACTTAACGGCGCACTCAGCTATTGAGGCTGTAAGGCGTCGCCTGCCTCTCACTCTAGCGGGAAGGGCAGGCACCGCGGGGAACGAACCCCGTACCCCTGGTTTCCCAGACGCGCAGTGGTTAACGCAGACGCGTTAACCACCACACCACCGGCACCTCCTCGTGGTCTATCTCCCACCAACCTCTGCGTCCGCTCGCGACCCTGGTGGCACGTGCGCTGGCCGCCTGTGCGCTGCATCTCCACTACCGTAGATGCCTCCTCTGGTACATACTGTCCGATAACAAATGTTGCAACTTATGACGTAAAGAACATAGCCGTCGTCTTGTCGGCGTCTCCTTGTAGTCCTTGATCATCGAGTAATAGCCAGGACAAGCGAAATGGGCGAAAGGATTCGCGGATTATCCGTCTTTCGCCTTTTGGCTATATGTTTTTCACAATTCAAAAACGGGTTTTACAGATGGGCAGCCTACATTTTATCACGATGCGCTTAATGATTCCGATGCGGCCACCACAACAGTGCGCTCCCCCATTCCTGTCGACCACTTTACCGCTGTTACTTCTCGGAATATCTATCCTACGCATCAAAAATGGATTATTTGGCTTGGTCGTATAGGTGCAATGCTCCTGCTACATAATGGGCGCAGCCCATACACGGACGGAACGTGTCCTGGAGGCTGACGCTATTTCGCACTGGGTGAAGCCCACCTGTTCCATTAACCGGACAAGCTATGACCTTCCGTGATGGGGCCAGCCTATTGGAGGTAAGGGGCCCACGAAAGGTCACTAAGCAACATTTGCCGACTGGCACGCTGCGGAATCGCACAACAACGCCAGCTAAGGTTTCGGCTAAGGTTTACGAGGTTAACCTGAGCCAACCATAGCTAACCCCGTCCCTGCCTCCCACAACTAAAAACGCGTGCCGCCGCCCCTGCTGACAATCCCCATTGTCATCCAAATCATCCGCCAGCTCCACAAATGTAAGTACCGGATGCAAGCAGAAATGCGTAACCGGCGCGTCAGAGCCTAGATGCTCTTTATCATCAATATTTGCATTGTATCGAGAAATCAAACTTACGGGTCTGAAGATTTCATCACCAAGGGCGGACGACAGGACGACAGAACAGAAATGTACGTAAACAGCGATACAGAGGTAGAGGGCCTCATGACATGCGCAAACTCCAAATGCCAACTATTAACGCGCATCAAGAGTTTGGGGAAGGAACTACTATACGAGCATTTCGGAGAGCGTTGCGCTGGTTGTTGGTGTGAAAGCCAAATTTCCCACCGTTGCGCTCGCTGGCACCAGTGGTCTCACAGCGTCAAGAATCCATCCCAATGCCTAAAGCAAAGATAGGATCACCCTTCCGCCGGTAACATGCTTCTAAATCACCGAGAACAACAGATAATTCAACAGTCTGAGACGAGCAGAGCTCGGCGCATTCCGAGCCCTCTTCAGAGACAACGGCAGTGGTAGAGCCGGCACAAACGGCTGGACAAATACTGCATACTCCTACCTGGGCTGCCTCATGATGTCCGGCATGCGTCAACTCAGCAACAGCAACCGAACGTACACACACGGCAGAACACGGAACGCAAATGATGAAACGGACCTGGAGACAGGCAGACCGCTTGGGACAGTACCCACTTCGTGACGTCAGCTCTGGCATGACGTGGCGAGGCGGTGCCGAAGCGAGGAAACGGAATCAGTCGCAGCTGATGCAAGCCGCACAGACTGTGTCCGGAATCAGAGGTGACCGGCGGGCCGACCGCGGATTACGGCTGTTTCGGCCACCTGCGTTTTCTGTGGCCCACTTGTGCCGCACAGCGCGCGCGGGCAACGAACGAGGGCTAATAACGCCGCACGCCCACTGTGAAAACCTCGTGGCCTGGTGTAACGCAAATCACGGAGGTTCCGGCCAGCCTCCAAGGCACACGTATTCACTCGTGGCTTTCATCGCAATCCGGAATAGCTTATACCGAGGCGGGTCGCCAAGGGATGTGTATTATCAGCGCGCTCCGCCTGCTCAGATTGTTGCCATGAAGTCGGCTGGCGGAGACCGCAGGCCTTCCGGCGCGGGACACGCCGAGACTTCCCAGGCCTCCCGGTACTGAGCCAAGTCTCGAGCGCGGCCACGCCTCCACCCCAGGCTCGACGCTGAGAAGCTCACCCACGCGCGCGCGTGCTGGCAGACGAGAATATCCACACGAAATGTCAGAAGTCCGACAGTGTTTGGGGCATTTAGACGTCCGCAAATTACCGGGGAATCGGGAAAGTCGTTATTTGCCCCTCATCGGCGAAACTAGCAAACCGATTTCGCCCGTCTCAGTTGCAACCGACAGTCTTGAATGTCAAGACCCCGAAAACGTACCTTGTGGAGACCTTGAGATGAATGAAACCGTCAAATTCAACTTGTCATTTGCAGGCATGTAAACACCCAATTTTAGCGTCAAAATCACGGCATGAACCGGCTAGCATGATGGATAGATGCACAATATATTTCGAATTAAATGAGCTCCTCCCGGTCAATGCCGCTCGACGATGGTAAGAGGACAAACCGTTCCATGATCCAATGTGTAACGTGACACATCCTCGGCGGTTGGCAATTAACCACGGCGTCGATCATCCGCATCGCTTAGCCATATCGACAAGCAGCTGGTAGCCGAGACCGTCAGGCACGCGATGATCACAGGCTGGAACTCAAGATCCGGCCTCACTAGAGAACAGCACCACACCAGTCAGTGAGCGACCGAGAGCCTAGCGATCAGGAGAGCGGCGCTTCAGGAGAGCGGCGCTTCAGGAGAGCGACGCTTCAGGAGAGAGACGCTTCAGGAGACCGCCGCGTTGGAGCAGAGCTACACCGCTGGTCAGACAGCCTCCCGGGGCTCTCAGCAGTCGCCACACCGGCCGTGACAGCGACCCGTGAATCAGGAGATACAAAAACATGAGTTACCGGTCCAGATAGCAGCCAGAGAAACAGAGTCCACCATCCACTTGCTAGCACAGCCGCACAACACTGCGCGCGGCCCCGACTAGCAGGCTCAGCAACGGAAAATGACGCCGCGCTGAAGGCAGTGCAGCTTAGGACATGCCTGCAGGGAGGGACATGCCTGCGTTCGATGGCAAGCATCGTCTCCAGGTTCCTGGGCCTTAGCTTGGTCCCGCAAAACCACAATAGCGTGATGCAGTTTACCATTAAGACACATTCTGCGGCGTGGGAAGACCGAGACAATAACAGGCATGATTATCATCACGCAAACCGCAAACTTATCGATAGATTGCGATATCCTCTTCCACGAGTTTGGCACGCGGATGTGTGCTGATATCTAGCACCCGCACACAAGATGTTCATAGCTGGAAAATTGGCTGGATTTGGGCCTACCAAAGCATGCAGTTTTAGTCGCCGAGGTGCGCCGAGATGAACGAATTTAGGGTTTGTGGTGGTCGGGACGGGGACACTGGAAAACGCCAGCATTTTGGATGGGTGTTGGTCACAATAAATTGAACCTTGCGCCTATTAGTTTTCATGGCCCGCTCCGTCCCGGTTCAGGCAAAAGCATGTTAGACTGGCTTCGGAAAACATGACGTTGGAGGCTCCCTGGTCTGCTCCCAGTGCGCGGATAGGTCGGACATTTATTGAAATCGTTAAAGGGTCTGCAGACGGACGCCCAACTGCGTCACAGAGCTGGTTTCCCGCCTCCACCTTGGACCCACGTGCTTGCCAGTAACGTGGTTCGCTTTCTCCTCAGTCAGTATACATAAATCTCATCTTCCTGCCGCAACTGATCGTCGACATCTGAATCTGTTTCCGTCCGAGTCTTCAGCTTTTTTGCGACTGAAAAACTTAACGTTTCTCATGTTCAGAAAATGGGAGGCGGTATTGCAACAAGACAGGTCAAGAGTGGTGATATTGCAACTTCGCAGAAATGCGTCACTTGATCAAACAAGCTGCAATTATATTTTTTAAATATCAAAGCAAAATTGTTAGATAATTGTTTGATTATTTACTGAAAATTTCCTTCTGTCGCACTCGGTGGACGAAAAGGCAGCAGCGGCCGCATTTGCGCAGCTGGCCGCATGGGGCCGGGCCGCTGAAACCACCGCAATTTCCTGTTAGATGGCGTTAACGTTAGCGAGTCTTATTCGCTCGGGCTTCGGCCTCCCTCGATATCAGAACGGTGGCGTTCAACCAAGGCCTCCGTGAGTACGTCAGAGCCACATGAACCGGCCTCGTCCGGCCAAATGGCCTGCTGCGAAGGCTGTTTGGCTGCTCACCGGCCGGACGCGGCATCCGGCGTTCCGACGCACCAACGCCGCGTCCTGCGCGGGCCGATCCCATCCTGCCCCGGCCCGCCAGTCACGCCTACCCATGCCACGTCCTGCGCGGGCCGGCCCCATCCTGCCCCGGCCCGCCAGTCACGCCTACTCATGCCGCGTCCTGCGCGGGCCGGCCCGACCCTGCCCTGGCCCGCCAGTCACGCCTACTCATGCCGCGTCCTGCGCGGGCCGGTCCCATCCTGCCCCGGCCAGCCAGTCACGCCTACCCATGTCGCGTCTTGCGCGGGCCGGTCCCATCCTGCCCCCGGCCCGCCAGTCACGCCTACTCATACCGCGTCCTGCGCGGGCCGGTCCGATCCTGCCTTGGGCCGTCAGCCACGTCTCCTCACGCCACGTCCTGCGCGGACCGGTCCGACCCTGCCCTGGCCCGCCAACCACGTCTCCCCACGCCACGCCCTGCGCGGGCCGGTCCGACCCCGCCCGCCATCCACGCCTACTCACGTGGTGTCCTGCGCCGACGGGTCGCACCAGGACCATTCGGCCGACACCATCGTGTCGCGAGTCTGACACCCAACTGCCTGGCCGGCACCCACACCGCCATCCGCTCACCGACACCCGGCGGAAACCTAAATCAACGTGATTATCGATGTCAATTCGCACGATAGGCGAATCAGCGAGCAACTGAAGAGGTTCTCTGAACGGCACTGTGTCCACCCCGACACAGACGCTGGCCGTGCCGCGAAAACAGCAGAATCGCTCGGGTCGACACCACCAGCCGACCTCGACGTAAACAGGTCAACGACCCGTGTGTGCGATGGCGAGGTCACTGATTTCTTGGCTGTTTGGTTTTACTTTTGCGCTCCATTTGACATGACGTCTGATGCATTGCGACCCCGACATTGACACCAGCCCTGTGGCAGACCAAGCCATCACACAGCTCGAAAACAAGTACAGCAAGGCATCGTGTATGGATCATTCGCTGCACTGCTTGACGGCAAAGCCAAATGTTTTGCTTCCGTCAAATGTATGTCCGTATGTAGGCAGCAATGTTCTTACCGAATAACTATATAAACATACAACACACGTGCATACACCTTCAACTAAGCACACACATGCACAATTTATATAAAACAATTTCATCAATAAATAAATGCAGTGAATAAATAAATAATATACAGAAAAAATAAATGCATAAATAAATAAATAATATACAGAGATAAATAAACAAATAAATAAATAAAACAGGTCACATTTTATACAAAAAACCGGGTGGCCAATAAAGGCTTCAGCCCGTTGTTCATTGAGCTATGTGTTCATTGGTATGGTGTATAGTTCTTGTGTATATATATATATATATATATATATATATATATATATATACAGGTTTTTTCCAAACACCGCTTGGCAAGCCCAAGATTTAAGAAGCATTAAGACGTCAGCCGAGCCGGTGGCCCCGCACGGATCCTTGAAGTATTTCTGAAGGTCATCACAAACGAAACACACGGCGCCAATGTTGGGCAACCGTTTAACCCCAGCTTTCTCCCTGCTCCATCCCCACAGAAAGTCGCCTCGCTGAACAAGGATGTGAGAAAATTACACCCATGAAGATGTTAGTTTCGTAAACGGGAAAAGGATGTGGATGGCTTCAGCGCCCACCGGATGCCACGCGAAAAGCCTGACAAAAATATCGATGACAGATCAGAGCCCTAGCGAGTGGCGACCCAGCGAAACCCAGCCGTGAGCAAGCGTGATGAGCCTTCACAGGCCCACTGTGCCAAGAGCCACCGATGGCTGCGCCCCTCCCATCTGACGAGCCCTCTCAGGCCCACTGTGCCAAGATCCATCGATGGCTGCGCCCCTTCCATCTGATGAGCCTTCGCATGCCCGCTGTGCCAAGACCCACCGATGCTGCACCCCTCCCATCTGACGAGTCTTCGCGGGCCCACTGTGCCAAGAGCCACCGATAGCTGCACCCTTCCCACCTAACCCAGCCGGTGTCATCAGCCACCACTCACGGAGGCAGCAAGGCCACATACGTCACCGGTGTCGATGCATGGTGTCAGCACGGGAGATACCGTCCGCTCTTCACGCCCGGCAGCGCATGGTGACAGCAGGGACGGCGCCGCCCGATCAGATTACCGGTGACGGCGCATGGCGGCTGACGGGGTGACACCGCGTGACAGGCCAGCCGGGCCGCGCCTCTGTCGTCAGCCATTCCCCCTCCCCACCTCTACCCTACCTCCACGCCCTCCCCATCCCTCCCGCTCACTCGGATCAGATAACACCGCACTACGGGGAGTAAAGGCCGAGTTGGTTCGCGGATTTCTCTGCGGGGCTAGCTTCTAATTTCCCGTTGGCATTGTGGATCCCAGGCGATAACACGACCAGTCGTCGCTGGCGGCCCACTAACGGGTTCCCCATGACCTGCGCTGAATTTCTTCACGAAAGACGAGCCTGGCCTTGACGCTTCATAACCATGCAGCCTGCTGGCGGCTGGGGTACACAGCGCGTGTATGCTGCGGTCGTGCGGGGTTCCACAAGGTCAAGGTCAAATGCTGCTCGGCGCATTCGAGAGAATCCCCTCACGTTTCCAGGACAGGGTATGGCGGAGTATATGTTCAGGCGGAGACACCGACGCGCTTCAATCGCCTTACAGCGAGCGTCAGACATCAACCACAACAAACTGCTGGCAAGGTGGCAGAACCCAAGAGGAAATACCCGGAGGACGCGAAGAACAGCAAAACTTCAAGTGCCAAAAAGACAAGAGGACCAATGGATAAACTTCGCAGGAATAGAAATTAGAATGGGAGGATATAAGAAGCTCAGATGGACAAAGCAACATGGGAAAAGATTGAGACAACAAGCGAAAACGAGAAATGCTAATGCGAAGAGACTGTTGTGGTGAAAGCGTCATCAGCGGGGTCCGGAGCAATGGCCGACTCTTATTGACCGCAACGACGATCTCAGCTCAAGAAGACATGGCGTAACACCCATAAGAACAAGAAAACAACAAAGGATCAGTCATTAATTGCGGAAGTTACACGTTCCAAACGCAGGGTAGCAAAAGCAAGAGCATCAAAGCAGCCGAAAGGAGTGGGGCAGCAGATCGTCACGCTGTCTTTATCGGAATCATGGTGCAGATCGCTATGAAATGCAAGCTGCCAATTGGTAAGCCTGTTAACGACTTGTCCAAAATATAAAAACAAATCAAAGAAACGCATCATGCTGCAGTGCGGGCAATGTGGGCAAGTTCCATACCGCGGGCACTGCGGGGACCCCACTCCAAATTAGTGGCGGCCACCTCAACATGCGGACTTGCTCCCGAGCGAGAAACAAAGTCCCCGCGGAAAACAGCTGACGAGCGTGAGAAAAGGCATTGAACGACCGAAGGGACGAACACGTACTCTGAAGCTCGCAGTGCGAGGGGTTTCATTGGAGGGAGGGGGGTTAGGGCGTATTGCGTTCAGTTCGATTTTTCCAAGGCGTTGTACGAGTCATGTCGAAAACACTGCGGTTCAAACAGACACGCCGACGAAAGAGGCGCGGGAACCAGGCGGCCAGCGGGAGAGCAAGCCTCCAACTGTGTGAAGTCGGAGGCTTGAGAAAAGTTACCAGTTGTGCAAGAGCTGCCATATGGGTGGTGACTGGAAGGAAATATTCAAAAATAACACCTCTCCCCCCCACTCAAATGCGTCATAACTTACGGTACTCAGGACGGTGTCAAGAACGTTAAGCGTTCTTCATTATTTTGTTTTTACTTTTACTCGCTTCACCTCGCTTGAACGCGTTCGACAACTGTGAGCCACTTTTAGGCCCTCGTGCACAGTTACCAACGTTTTAAAAGCTGTGGGGTACGCGTCTCCCACCACTCTCACGGTGGCACCACCCCTAAGATCATTTCCAACGCCGCACCACCTATCTACGAAACGCCGCGCGATTATCAAAACAGATGCAAATGAACAACTGGCCTTCTCGACACAAGTCAAGCGGCAGGGCGCAGCGTCTCGCCACGGCAGCCCGCCGCATCCTCCGCATGCGGCCAGTCACCACACAGATGATCAGGTCCGCAGACCAGTCTAGCGGCCCCTGCAGCGCGGTAGGCACACCCCGCCGCGACGCCGCTCCAGACGGCCGAGTGGCCGGCCTGAGCCCGTGATCACGGCTCCGGTGCCGCCCGTCCCACCCGCTGACGCGCCGCGTCGGTTCCCGGAGCCGCGGCGCGCCCGCTGCGCACCTCGGGATCCGGGCTGCCCCGACCGAGCTGCGCAGCGGCCGGCCGTACCCGGCGGCGCCGCGCCGGCCGCCGGGCACGGCCGGCGCGTGCTCCGCGGCGGCGGGCGCCTCCTCTTCGGTCCACACACATCCGGGAATAGCGCAGCTCGTGTCGGGCGGACGCATTCTCGGGTCGGATCGGAGGCGGACGACCCATCGAAAGGCGCGGCGATGCTACATAGAGCACGGCGCGCGCAAAACTGCCACAGGATCGCTCGACGATCGCCTATGGGGACGTCCGCCCCGCCCGCTCACGTTGTCCCCCGGCTCCAATGGGCGCCGGGCATCGACGATGGCGGCAGATGGAGCGACGACGACGACCTGCGACCGGCGGCAGGCGGCTGACGAGTGGCGAGCGACGGCCGCCGGTTCAGAGGAGGCGGACAGAAGTCGTCTGGCGGAGCTGACGGAGTCGTCACAGCCCGCCCGGGGACCGCGACCCACGTTCAGCAGCGCCGGCTCAGCGGCTCAGCGGCTCAGCCCGGCTCGGCCCGGCTCAGAACGGCTCAGCTCTGCTCAGCTCAGCTCAGCGGCACGCCTCTGTAAGCCAGCGGCCGCCCGCACTGACGTAGTGGAGAGTCAGGCGGCTATTCTGGTCACGGTCTCAGACAAGGACGGATGGAAATGGAATCATGGCTAAATTTACAAGCCCGTTAGGTTCCTGTTACTCAGTGAGCCGTGCCCAATACCTGAACTTTAAATGACGTGGCCAAAAATACGCCCATCCCGTACGAAAGAACATCGCTGCCCTTTCAGGATCAAATCTTCCTATTCAGTGAACAAATGGTCGCTTCCTTTGTCAAACGCCAGACACTCACTTAACACCACCTGTCGGCATCTATCTATCCTTTTCCATAAGGTCCGCATGCTCAGCTAACGTGAGAGGTCCGCTGAACCCGGCTCTCGCACTATGCCAGGCCTCCGAAAGCCTGTCCGGGCCACAGCCAACCAGCCAGTCCAGCCACCATGGCCGCGAAGGGCCGGTCTCTCCAGGCCCTGTCCGGGCCGAAGCCGACCCGTCATCCGACCGCCGTGGCTGCGGACAGCCGGCCTTCCCAGGCCCTGCTCGGGCCGGGCGCCATCACAGCAGGGCATCTTATGAGCGTTGAGCCTCCGCATCGAGCGAGCACGGCTGGGGGTCAGCGACCCAAATGGCCCCGGAGTGGCGGCGGGGGGGGGGGGGCGACGCGATGGCGCTGTGTTGTTGGATGACGCAGCTCGCTACGGAGGCCTCGCGTTAGGACGTTCTCAAGTTGCTGCCCAGACGCTCAGCATCCGGCGGTCGATCAGCTACGTACAAACTGGGCGGGCCACTGGTATGCCGCGTCAACACGGCGTCCCAGCGGCGCTTTGATGTTCGCACCACAGCGCGTCCGGAATGTGGACCACTCCGGGGGCGATCGATACGGCCGCCTCAGCAGCAGGACACACGATTAGGCACCTCCGGTCCACCGGAGCTGCAGCTACTCCAGATCACTACTCCAGCTGACGCCATATCGGACCTATGTTGGAGGCCTAGCTCAACCTGCCGGCGTCAGCACATACTCATGAAAGGAGCTCGTAGCTTGCGGATGAACTACCCGTGCAAGCGTAGCTCGTGCGCACCTGCCAATCCGTTCGGGCGTACACCGAGGTCCGATGAGCTTCCGGGGCTTCACGGCCCATGTAATTGCCGTGTTATTGCAGTCTGCTCGAGCTCATGGGATAAACGGATCAGTCATAGGGTACACGGACCCAGGTGGCCGGGACAGTAATGTTCGATGGACGCCGCGTCGCGCAGCAGGTATTCAACAGCCCCAAGCCCATGAGCCCAAAAGGTGGTCCGGTGATGGCACCATGTCACGAACACCAGCCAACCAGAGGTGGAAAAGTGAGCGTACTCGAGCAAGCGCATCAGTTTATTTAACGTTCACTGCGCAAACAGAATAACTGCACTCGAATCTGCCACATGTGTGCATCGTTCATGTTTACTAACGCTATTACTACAAAATGAATGTGAAAACAAACCAGTGGTTGACAATTAAAATCAAATCAGATGACTCGCAATCAGGTTGTCGGCAATTCTGAACAAAAAGCGCAAGAACCAATTCAGCCGATGCACCCTAAAGCCACAAATCATAGATCACACAATCTTGTTTTTCTTAATATCGGTGAACAGCCCATACACATTTGACACTGCTCGTTCCAAAGCCCTACGTCCAAAAGATACCGCCAAGTGGGATCTCCGACTGGGGTGCCCTCAATCTGCCGAGACACGAGTTAGAAAATTACTGTCAAGCTATCCTCTGATACTCAAATCCTTCTGGACTTGACAAGGTGCGGGTAGTGCAGCAAATAGAACTCCTGGCAGCCCAGCACGATAGCGGCGACATCTATGTGTTCGTCGCCCAACGCAAGTCATCCGCTAGATGTCACTGGTGACACGGGAATAGCCGTATGAACGTCAAAAGTGATTAGTAAGCACCTGGTAGTGCTATCAAACCGGCGTACCTCGGTTGATCAGCATTATCATTTCAAACGGTGATCAGAGATCCTCCGCTATTTGACGTCGCTGTACCTGGCTTGGCCGGCGGTGCCTCAGCCCACGGGCGTCGGCAACGTGCTAGATACCGGCGGGGCAGATATGCATTATCTGAAACTTTGTTTCTTGGCAGGGGCGATCCGAAAAGGCCAGTTTGCCAACAATAATGGATGGGCAAAACTAAAATTTGTCACCACAAGGGAGATGTTCCCATCCTCCCAATGGTGTCACTGGCGAAGCGGTAGCAGCTGTGTGACTGGCGGGCCTGTTAGCAGTGTCGTGACGAGGATTGCAGGATTAAGGCCATAAGTCAGATGTTTCAAGGGGTGACGGAAATGTGGAACAGGCCATTAGCACGTGGCATTCGTGATCATCGGTTCGGAGCTCGCACCTGCGTGTTTCTCTGGCCCTATCATGACAGGGTGCGCACCAGGCGGGGGTGAGGCGCACGACTGTGCAAAGCCCGTTTCACGGCACGCCCGGAAAAAAAACGTTGCAATTTCACATCTCCGCACATGCAGCACGGTCTACTACCATTAAAAGACTGCAGTTCAGGATGTTACAATATCAGGCGGATCACAGGCCAAGATACCTAACGGTAGCCCGTTCCAAATGAACCGGTGCCTGCTGTCACCTACTAGGTGACTCCATGGACCCTACTGATTTATAAAATGTTGACGGCAAGTGGCTTCGGTTATCATGCAAGATAACGCTGATCCCAAAAATGAATAAGGGACTTTTTACCAAAGGTGCCTTGCCATGCCTCGACCTCCTGTGCAGATGCTAACGATAGGGTCAGCGAAACACGCAGGTGCAAACTCCGAGCCTGTGATCACGAGCGCTACACGCTAACGACTTGCCCCACTTTCATGTCACCCCTTAGACCATCCGGTGCATTACATCAATATCGTAATATTCATCACGACACTGCCAGCAGTCCCGCACGAGCTGGTCGCCGAACCTTTCCAGCTGAACGATTGCGACATGGTCCGCAGTCAAATACTTATAGTGTTATGTTTTCGTTATGTTTTCCGCATCCCCGAACATTCGCTAATACCGCTAATACCCGAACATCAGACAAATATAGGTTAGGATGCGATGATATCAGAAGCATCACAGGACAGGACACCTAACGGTAGTCCCTTGCTCATGAACTGGTGTCTGCCGTCACCTAGTGGGGAGCCAAGTAGATCCTGCACACTTCTGGCCCGGCAAGCCGCTTCGGTCTTCATACAACATTGCGTGCATCCAACAAATTGATTCGGGCCTTTGATCGCTCCGGTTTCCGCGGGGTAATTTTCGAACTCAAGTTTATGACAGCATGAATTTTTTTTTGCAATCCCAAAAATGTTTCTCAGCGAGCAGCATAGCTAGCTTGCGTCAACACGTATTGACGACGTCGTCCCCTGCACTGTCAAAATAACTTTATTAACGCTTAATAATACTATCAACGCCTTACATTTTTATCAACGCTTTGTGGTTTCCTAATTTGGAGACGATACGTTCTCCTGATATTAATGTGACTGCTCCACCGCTTATCATGTCAGTGCGTTCGAGTGCACTGCATGAAATCGACTGCAAACAGCAGGCCACCCAGAACTGTCACCGTGAGTGAAATAAAAACACCCTGTCAAACACAGACACACTGGGTGTAAGGTCGCGCGTGAACAATGTGTGTGAATATCATCAGTCTACGAGAATTTGGTCTTTCTTGTTGCTGTGTTTTAACGGGATGGCCCAAAATGCATTTCCAAGCCATTTCAAAGCACACCCTGTAAACAGAGCCAAGAAATAGGATATGTTTAATGGGACGAGGCTTATAGAAAATATTTCTGAGATCAATATCTAAAAGTCGCAGAATGCTTCCTAGATTTATTTTGTGTATTTTATTTTGCCAAATTTTCTCCCTGAGTCGTGATACTACTTGTAAACGTTCACTTTGAAGGAAGAACGCCACCTTTTTGTACTTTTCACTCATTGTTAGATCAGATGCGTACTATTTGATAGCAATACCAGATTTCACGAAATCCTGCTGAAAAGCTCAGAATTGCGATCTGAAGTAGCCGCTCCTGAGAAAGAAATTTCACCGGACTGCCTGCTCAACACTATGAAAGAAATACATGTAATTTGCCTTGCTTTTTCCAAGCTGTGTATTCTGTACCATTCGCAACACGCTTATTTGTAAAATTGTTTGTCAAAGAAACGCTACGAAAGATTGAAACACTGCTTAGACAAAACATAAGCGAACATGAAGCTATCATCCCGAAAATTCAACAAAACGCGATATGATGGCTTTGGCTTCTCCCCCATGGTGTAAACCACAATGGCTCTTTTCCAAGGTGTACTTTGGATTTGAGAATAGGAGCACTACATGGTCCATAATGATGCCCTGATTCCAACTTTAAGCAACGTGCTTCTCGGTAACAGACTCTTGCCGTCCGCTGGGCCAATCACAAACAGACTTTTACACGTGCCAGTAGAGGTGCGCACGGTAGTTGTCACAACGACGGTGATCGCGACTGCAGGGAAGAAGGGTAGTGCTGTTACAAAGTGTTGACAGCGTATTTGGACTACTCTGTCAAAAAACACATTAAAATGGATGCAATTACTACCTTAACGGTAATGCTGTGGCACTACCCAGTCATATCATTAGACGCAACTGGTCCTGAGGTTTCACTTGAGTACGTTTTTTTATGAATATGTCCCAAAGACGAGACACTCCCTTTAACATGGACTCTCCATGAGAAACGAGTACTGCACAATGGCGATTAAGATATGCCAGCATCATAGAGAACAGCTAGACAGCCGAGAACTAAGTGCAAAGGCTGTAATATTTAATTTGTTTGAGACTTTTGTACCCGCAAAGCTTCTTAAACAAATCGAAATACTATGTTTTTGCTATAAAAAGCTAAAAGAAAACAATTTGGTGGGCCCGACTCCTCTAACCCATGTTGGTTATAAACATCATATTTTACATCATCGCAGGTTATCATTATAAGCTAAAGAGTACGTTTTCTGAGTTCCCACATCATTCCACCGCTGAAAGTAAATGCTTTATCTTTCTCACAAGCAATTTTACCTTACTGAAACTCCAGGCCCCACATCATGATAATGACTTGGGTATTTTGGGCGCATCGACTGCGGGGAGCTCACATCATCTCACACCTACACCGCTGCATGGTCAAGCAAGCTAAAAATGGGGTCCGTGGAAAACGTCCAAGTGAAATCTCGACCAGCTTACATACACAACACCTAGATTGACAAGGTTACCTGTTTCACTGCTCCCCCTCCCCCCCCCCCCCCCCAGCGTAACACCGCGGTGACCCAAGGTTCGTCATTCCAAACAGGTCTGTTTTTGCTCATTGCAGACATTCATCCTAACTGCCGCAGTCGTATCAAATGGCTTAATCCTAGGCGTAACCGGAGAGCTCGAGGTCACCACAGATCATTCTATGGGTTCATATATCCTAAGCCATTCATTGCTCTCGGCCCCTGTAACGTCGAAATAGGTCTGATGGACCCAGAGATAGGTATGCTGCAAACAAATGCTGAGTAAGAAGCAGCTTGGGCGTGGCTACATGCAGCAGTTAATATCAGAATATAATTGCAACTCAAGAGTGCAGATTACATTTCATGGTTATTTCTTACCCAGAGAGGGTGCTACCTAATAAAATACCTTGTTAACAGAAACACTTTGACATGATTTACATTGTTTAAGAATCCGTGCAAACTGTAAATTTTCATTCATATATGTACCGTCACTGATAGGACCACAAACATCCGCAGAAAACAGTCACTTGCAGAGTACTTGCCGACCATACAGCAGTGTTCTACCTGCTGCGTCTACCTCTGAGCTGGCGGGCGGGGCGTGCCATCTCGTAGCGCAAATCTAGCTCTAAATGAGAAAATTGTTACTGTCACGCTCCTGAAGTCATCATCAGACAGTCACTATTACACGCTTCCACCATGGAGCTCCGTCGGGCGTTTGCTCACCTGTGCGCTGGGTCCCGGTAGTACTTCGTCTGGCCTCCCTGCTGTTCCGACGACTGACCCATGGCTTGCATGTTGCCTGCTGCCTGTCAAAAGTGTAAATATGATTTGCTGGGAGTGATGGTAACTATGATAAGTTGTCTGAAAGTTACCAGGCATGGAGGATGACCTGATCACCTCATAAGTTCTGCTCATACATATAAACTCAACATGAAATCCAATCATCTTGTCATCATTTGTTCAAAATGCAGAAGCCACACCCAAAAATCAGCAGCCAAACCTGTCAAGGACAAATAGCAAGCACCTAAAATAACTTGCACCCACCCTGCTACCTGGGTGGATCAGAAAGCAGATGATCTAACCAACTGAACTATCAGGACAGACAGAGTTTGGTGGATTTTGTATGCACATTCAATGACATGGAACTGGTATGTGGGTCACATAAGGTCAAATTGACAGCTTTTCCTGCAGTGAGTGAAATCCATGGAAACATCTTGCTGCTAGCACCATGCATAATATTGTGACTGGTGAAAGGTGCATAATTTTCCAAGTGTAACCACAATACACATAGATGACAATACACATGGCATGCTGCATGGCATGCTAGGATATTTATGATTTATAAATGCATTCATGCAATTGCACAGTATTTTATTACAATAAATTAAAAGGGTTGTTATCTTTAAGATGAATGCAATACCATTGGTATGCATTATCCCTAACTTCTACCAAGTTAAGAAGTTTATGAGTGATGCATATACTTGTCCCCTTATACATTGGGATCGGAATATTGTGGTAAAAACAAGAATATCATTTAATCATATTTCTTTCCCAACTAAATCTTTACAGTCCAAAGTTCAATGCTGAAACCAATGAATCATGACTAGCGCACTACAGTTATGCATGGCATGTCCAGCCACATACCATACAGTTGTAAGCAGCATCCACAAGATATGTTACTACTGAGTTTTGTACTGTGCTCCTGAGTTTAGACAGAATACACCACAAAAAGGCTATTGTTGTACACATCCACCTCCAGATATCAAATATAGTTTAAGTCTAGTAATCTTAGTGCAAAATGCATCCCTTACTTTTTCTAGCTGCATTTTTCACTGCTATATGACACAAGATAGTTTTCTATGCTGATATGCACACAGAGTTTAAAGTGATGGATGCTAGTTGCATATCCTAAGCATACAAATAATTATCCCTCATTATGCAGCAATAAATTTACTTTCTAATTAACTAATAAAAGAAGAAAAATATATCAGAGCCTGTTAAAGTTTACGCATCACAAACCATGAACACTTCCACTAGATATTCAAAAAACAATCAGAATGAGCAGTGTGTTGTTACAAGACTGCAACCCTACAATGGCTGCATAATCAAATCATGTCCTCTAACCACAACTCCTGACTGATCAATGGCATGCTGGCATTGTCTCCAATCATAGACTCTACTGCCAGATGGAATGGGAAACATGTTCCCAGCCATCTGTGCAAGGTTAGATTCCCCTACACTGTAATACTAAACCTAGTGTCATTAAAAATCTGGAATGCCTTCCAGCTTTAAGTATGTCAATTACTGAATGCTTGCCCTATTTACACCCATCTGCCAACCTCCTCACTCCTGCAACTGATTGTCACCTGAAACACTGAGCTTCTACCCTCAATAACATGTTTTTACCTGCCTGAACACTTGAATTAGCCATCCCAATCATAGCGTCTCCATAATACATCAAGTTTTCCGAGCCGTTCCTAGGATTTATCGACTTTGAGGTCTGATTAGTGCAGCACGACACTCTCAAGCAGCATCATAAGAATTCGGGAGCATAGCATGAAGGCACCTCGAAATCGTGATGTTCCACTCACACCTTTGCACTTACTTCTTATTACTTGCACAGCTCGTAGCAAAGGCCAACTCCTCAAACTTCAAGGCAAAATTTCTGTAAGTCCCTTAACCTGCACCGTGATCAATATGTATCTTCCCAAGCGATAGACCTCGTCTCAAATGCGCCAGAATAGCCTTTTTCATAGTGATGGGCAAGCAGATTTCTTAAAGACAGTCCGAACGTTTTTGAATGGATGGATTTCTGGGATCGGAGCTCACGCTAAGCAGTGCTTGTTATGTGCTCCCGACCCCCGCCGTCCGATCGGGCAATTGCAGGTCAATGGCAACATTTGGTGTCGGAAGCTTAACGTGCCGCAATGCTCGGCACGGTTCGTTCTGCCCTTTGACGTCATCTGACCTTTATTGCGGCCGCAGGCCATGTTTGTCAGGGACGAGAGACCACCTAAAGCGACTCGAGCCCACCCTTCCACTGATGTGTGAATCGGGATACAGGCGTTTGAACCGATTAAGCCAGCGGAACGGACGGACGGATGCGAGATAGAAAAGCGAAAATGATATGAAAACTTTCCGTACACGGAAGTTTTTCGCTGAAGCCCATGGGTGTCTCACATCTTGAAAAACATTTCCAAGCTTTCTCTGAATTCAAGTCTGCGAAATTCTTTCATCAGATTCTGTCTCTAGAAGAAAAGGTTCCGCGTCAACATTGCCAATGTTGACAGAAATAAAACACAAACAATGAAGATCGCCGCTTCGCCTACTACCCCGCAAAAGTTACATGTTAGCTGCTCGTGCAACATCAAAACAAAAAACGAAACAAACGGAATACATCACCTCCAAACCGAGTTTTAGAGTCTATCCTACCACGCAATCCGATGATACCACCCTTGTAACACGGAAAAAGACGGAATGAGGATTCATGCGCTGTTTCCCCAGGCGGCCCTGTGACCGGGGGGTGCGTTCACCCTAACTTTTCTTTGGGAGGGAATAGCCCCCTCAACGTTATTTGCACTTGTTATATATATATATATATATATATATATATATATATATATGTGTATAATACTGGTTGTACACCACCGCAAAGTCCGCAATTATAGCCCACTTGGTTGTTTGTTCAAGGTTTCATATGGTGCGTTTGTTGTTTTCGTTGCGTCAATACAGAATGCTACCAAAGCTCATTTATTCGCTAGTTATTTCGTTAGTTGTGTTCTTTCGTTACTTGTTGCTCGTATTCGTTATTTGTGCGGGTCGTATGCTTTATTTGTTCATGAGTGCGGCCATGTCTCTGATGTATAATGTTTGAAGTGTGGTAAGGCGTTTATGGTCTGTGGTATGCTCAGGTATGGTAGTGTTCATAACTAACGTATTTCTGGCTCGTAGGACGTTGTGCTGTGTACGTGCATGTGTTTTGGGTGCCTCTCTCGTAAGTGCATGGTTAAACGTCGGCTGACACTTGCTGCAGTCAGGCTAATATAGTTTGCGCGTTTCACAGTCCCGGCAGTACATTAGAAACAGTCAATCACAGTGATCTGCTTCAGCTTATCTTTGGTTTGGTTGAGGCTATTTTTATCACCAGGCAAGGTGCTTTTGTACTTTTGTTGCATTTAACAAATCTTAGTTTGTTTTCGTTCATCAGTGAGGTGCAGTTTTTGAGGACAATGTCGCTAAAGGTTTTCCCATCGCTTTTCCAAGATGGGGTCAAAGTATTTTTAAAGTTTCAACACTTCATGATGATCACGCGGGGCTTCATGACGATCCGTTTGTCTTTTTGAAAAGGTGATCAAGAAAAGATTCCATGACATAGTCAAGGCCAGCGTCGGAGGCTCATCAATAACGGTTACATAAACATGGTAATGTTAATGCGTTTAAAACTTATGCACAGCAATCACTTATGGAAGACTGGCAGTTTGCAACAGCTTTTTATGGGCACGCCACTTTTGTGCAACAGAAGGAGTGAAGTTGCACATCTTTTTGACATACTCATATGCGAAATATACGTGTAAAATGCTGGTATCTTTTGAATAAATCCATTGATTGCTTAGTTATGTATTCACAAGAATGCACCGCCACAGACTATGTGTGGCTATCGCAACCGGTTTACTCGTGCGTTCCTGACATACCAAGAACTTTCATCGACAAAAAATGTATCTCATTTATGTAAAACAAAACATTAGTACTCCTCAACGCACCATTTACGGCAGTGGAACTCGACCTTTAGTCAAATGCGTGTAGGCAGACGCCCTCCTGTTGAGCATGACCTCCCAATGAGCATGTATGGGAAACTTGCTGTACACCTGAGGCACACCGTTCCAAGCTGCTGTGCTTCGGAACGAGGGGCAACTATCCGCCGACCAGTTCGAGAGTGTGGGAAACGCTCGCCATGTCAGGGTCATGCGCAATGCAGGTTGATTGTAACAGCGTTGCTGCTTGGGCTGGATCACCAGTGATCATGCGATTATACTAATGTACGGATAATTGGTGCTTAATGGCCTTTAATGGCCCACGCTCAGTCAGCCTAACTAGCCCCGGAGCTCGGACGGCACTGACGATGATTGTACGTCCGAAAGTTTGCTATCACGGGCCGAAAAAAATGTTTTCAAACGCAGCACCTGTGCGGCGCCCGCTGCGCATACAACAGTGATGCAGTAAAACGCATTCGGCAACATCAGTCATTGCAGTGTTTGACGTATGAGGTTCTTCGGATGATGTAATATGAGAATGGAGTCCTTCACTAGGTAGAATACTCATGGGGCCCCTTGCTTTTTCCTGGCAAGGAGAAAATTGCAATGAGCTTGACCGACGTTTTATTGTCGCTACTGTCTCGATAATGTACGTATTGGTGTGTATCCATGTTTCATGTATTGGCTCTCTAAAAATACTGTTGTATTAAATATATATATATATATATATATATATATATATATAATATAAAATATATAATATAATAAATACAAATACTCCGATGTATGTGCTAGAATCATAGCAGCTCTTATTTCCAAAGTTACTCTATAGATATCATTTCCTTTCATTCGGCATCACATTGTTGTGCAGTGCGCAGTGCGAGTCTTCATTACGGTCGAAATCCTTGAATATTGTGACGTCGCTGCGTGGTTGGTGTAAGCTGTAGATCACCTCAGAGCGATTTTGATCCACCTGACTCTGGACTCAACTGCTTTCCACTTCCGAGCGGTGCTGTTGTCTGGGCGATGAGATGCTGTGATGGCACATCTGTGGCGCGTGAGAGTCACGAAGCTTCCACCACAGAGGTGCAGTTTTGCAAGACGGCTTTGGGGTGCTGAAGGGGGAAAATGACCAAGCTCGCTAAAAATGTACTAAAAAACAGGTTTCCCCTGGTTTCACGTTCATTCCTCTCAAATTTAGGGAGCGAGAGTCTCCTCCGGCTGACATAAAGCAATTCTCCTGCCCAAATACGTTTCATCGCTCTATCGCGGTGGATGTTGACGTCGGCATCATAATCATTTTGCTCGGTCTGGATGGCCAACACCAGATGTTGGTAATCAACACAGGGTCGATGTTACGCGCCTTCAGACGTCGTTGGACGTGTGTGGCGTCGGGAATAAAGGGGTCAGTAGATGCGGCAGGTAGCCACAAGGCGTGCTTCCGGCTGCAGCTCAGCATTCGCGGTAGACATCTTCAAACGCATAGTGTTGTTTGCTGATCAATGTCGGAGACTTATCAAAACTTTATTTGTGAAGATGGGCCCCACGAGATTCAAGCCTGTTTCCGACCCACCCACTTCAACTTTGCTGCAATTACAATGCGTGAGCGTGGCAGAAACATGCGGCTCGACTGATCATCCTGCATTTACGCGTTTCGAAAGTATCACAAAGCAATTGTTTTAAGTGAAGCTTACCTGATTTACCTTTGATTTCATTCAACAAAATTTCACTTCTTGTTACTGAGAATTGCATGACGGTGACAACATGACCAGGTTCAGTGGATGTTATCCTGCAAAAGCGTGACCGGCCGCGCCGAGCTGTCTGGAGCTATAAATTTTCTGTCAGTTGCCGTTGACGTTAGTTAGTATCCGTAAGAACTCCAGCGTTTTCCCCTAGACCACGAAGAAAGCATTGTTCTCCTTATTAACGAGGTGGATGACGCAGGTAGGCATTAAACGTCGGTCTTAATCCCGGATGGAACGCATAAATGCATCCTAGCACAATAACTGCGGTCAAGCATCGCCTGCGTGATGGCAGTAGCAGGACAGGAAACAAAAATTGGTCAATTCACCTCCACTTTCTCGCAAAAATGTGTGAGAGCGTATTTGAAATTTCCACCTCGGTTTCCTCAAGCAATTGAGGATTTATGTTTGCAATGAATGTCAGGTGTGTAGCATCAGCCCTATACAAGACACCAAGAGAAAACAACAGACGTCCGCGCATGAAAGAAAAGAGAGAAAGAATGGCCAATGGGGGCCTGGGACAAAAAAAAGACGAAATTTATTCGTTACGATTATCCGTTAGTAGCCTCTGGCGAATACTAGTGTCGATGTTTACCAGACACTCCGGCTGCCATGTACTCCGGCATCGCCGTCGGCTGGTAAATTGTCGTAAGCATTCTCGCTCTCTGAGACTGCGTGCTGCAGTTTGGATAGCTGTGATAATAGCAGTACATGTGTCTGTGAGCTCTCGGCGTGAGTCGTGTGAAAATGGTGGATAATTGGGTTGTTGTCTGCGATGTGGAAAAACATGCGTGCCTTAACCCCATCTTCACGTGCGGGTCAACTGCTAGGGTCGGATCCGGGGCTGATAATGGGGGCGTTTCGGGTACCTCCCTGTCGGCATAAGTTACGCCTAACGACTAGTGACCTTGCTGGGAGCGCGAGCAATAACAATATTGCTAGCAGACGTTCCGAAGAGCATCCAACAGTGGTGTGAACACAAGTAGCACGTGTGATGTACACAAACAGCGAATCCGCTTGTGCGTAGACGGTTTTAAGCAGTGATAGTGGAGTTCAGACGTACATTTGTGTTCTACTCAGTTGTAGAGCAATACCGTTTTGGCATTCTTCCTACCTGAGCGTTGATAAGTGCTAAGTGCTAAGCGCTGCTAGATGCACAAGCGTATCAGTACACCGACAAGATTAACACTCTGTCAGGCGAAATTCAGCTAAGTGTCCTTACTGATCTTGGTTCAGGTGCATCAAAGGTGCAGGTTGAAGCAATGGTTAATACACTAAACCATGTCTTAACGTTGATGCCAGTGCTTAATAACTCCAGGCAGCGTGCCACGGATTTTGCCTATGGGGAAGGCCGTGTCAAACACTACTCGCGGGATTTTGTTGCCTGCTGTGGTACCACGGGCTAATCATTTGAGTAAACTGCTTTCAAATCACAACTGAACTTGTTTTGCGCGAACAATACGATTCGGACATGAAAGGGGATGTTTAGAAGGCGTTGCGCCATGGGTTAGGTGAAGTATCAAGGTTGTACTGCCTGTTTCAATGGCTAATGCCGTTCAAGCCATTTGATAAAAGCCTTCGGTCTCGTTCAATCTTAAGCTAAACGGAGTCAAAAATAACTTCACTTAAAGGCGTCTTCGACACATCGCTCTATGGAAGGCCCTTTTTAATAACGTGAGCTATCGTGCAAATCTACATCGGACCTTCTGACTGCTACAGAATTATATTTGCTGCAAGATTAGTTCATGCAGCGTTTCGGAGCGTTTCTTCTGTCCAGAGCTCGACATGCGGCTGGACGGAACCCATCTGTTCTTGCAGGACTGTAGGTGTAAAGGTTGTATGGGTGTAGATCTTTGGACTGGTAGGACATTGGATAGTAATCGAGCCTGTCTCTCAACTAAGCGAGGTCCGACATGAAGCCCTGGGCCCGGGGTCATATCAAAGACACCTTTCAGAACACGAAGATTTATTTGTAGCTGGGACACCCGCAGATTGGCCGGGCCCTTCATTAGACTACGAGGAGGCACCGCAGAATCTCACATTGGATACGTCATTATTCCTGATCCGTTAGCGGAACGAAGGCCTGTTAGAAGTGTTGGGCATCTCTTCTCAGGCCCATGAAGCCCCTGAGAAAGTCTTGTATCCCACCTCCTGCGGACTGAGAACCGGTGTTTTATTGCCCCCCTAAACCACATTATGACGCTCGTGCACGCTTTGTGGTTTCGAAGGTGCTTTTCATGCATCCCGCCATTACTCACAAACACAGCAGGTCCCAGCTACCAACCCCAGCAGGATTTCCTTCTGCTGACCATGCATTTTGGTCAATCGGGTTACATTTTCACAGGGGTGGATCCAGTATTTCATTAAGGGGGTACACCACATTGTGAAGACCCCTGAAGCTTGGGCGCCTCCAAAAAATACCTGTATCACTGACATTTAAGTCTAAGATAAACATGATATAACGCATATATATATATACATATATATATATATATATATATATATATATATATATATATATATATATATATATATATATATATATATATAAAGATATATATATATACATATATATATATATGTATATAAAGAGATATATATATATGTATATAAAGATATATATATATATATATATATATATATATATGCGTTACATCATGTTTATCTTAGATTTAAATGTCAGTGATACAGGTATTTTTTGGATAATTTTTTTCATTTTAAAAAATTAAAAAATTTAAAAAATTATTTTATATATATATATATATACTATTTATGGTAAATACGGGAACCCATCTTACCATGCGCAGCGCTAAAAAGCTAGGTTTGCTACGTGCGCACACACGTGGAACTTATTCGTTTTCTTCAGATCATGATAAATCTGGGCGGTCATTTTGGGCTAACGATTTCGAAAAAACTGGCAACTTAAACTTAAGTTGGCTGCGAAATGCCATCAAAATAAACACAAACTCGGTTCTTGGCTTATTTGCGGCTAGCCTGCTGTTCGATGTGTTCAGTTGATGGCGGATGACTAATGCGGAGTTGTTGTTTTTTAAAGGGAGTACGAATCGTCCTAGCGTTCAAAATGTATCAAGAATGTGACGCACGGGTATATAAGTATCATACAATCAATAGTCAAGGTAAATGACACATACGACATCGGCGGCATGTAAAATTGCCTTCGGCCTGAGCATCTTAATAAATGGGGGCCCTGCCGAAAACATAGGGCGATCCATTCAAGTAAGAAGTACATAAGACACAGTATCGAGACCCCCCGAACGATTGAGTGTGCCCGAGCAATAACCTACTCAGATGGGGCCTCTAAGAGCATGGCGCCCTCCATTCAGTTAATGAGTACCCATGACACAATGAAGAGAGCTCCCGATTGATTGAATGTGCTCGGGCAGGTTAACAGACAGGGCCCCCAAGAAACGCGTAAGGCCCTTCATTCAAGCAGGAAGTACCCAAGACCCAACGTAGAGGGTCCCCAAACGATCGAGTGTGCCCGAGCAGATTATCGCATGACCCCCGACAGGAGCGTAGTGCTCTACATTTAAATACCCAATGTGCAGAGCCCAAAACAATCCAGTGTGCCGGAGCAGGTTAACATATGGGGCTCCGACAAGTGTGTAAGGCCCTCCATCGAAGCTGAGAGTACCCATGACCCAATGTGAGGGGGCCCGAACGACAGAGTGTGCCCGAGCATATTAACAGATGAGCCCCGGACAATAGCATGGGGTCTTAAGCAAGTGGCAGAGCATTGGAATAGTTCCAGACAAATGTAGACGGCCCATGAGCATATCGTGAGTGTGTCGGCAGGTTAGCCGAGACCAACGTGAAGGACCCCTGAGCAGCCAAGAATACATGATGCATTCTTCTCTTATGTGCTCATATGTTAATACAAGAGCCTTTCGGGCGAATTGGAAGAATCCGTCGAAGGCCCCTGATTGACAAGAGCGCTCCGGCACGGTAGCAGTAAGGGCCCCAGAAACAGCCCAGGGCCCTCCAAGCAAATACAAAGATAGTAAGTGCAGCGTAGAAGGCTACTTAAAGATCGGACTGTATTCTGTAAGAGGGCATATAGCCTCCCCCCCCCCTCTCCCTCCCCCCCCCCTCCGGAAACAGCATGGAGCCTCTTCCCAGCGTAATGAGTTTTGTGATATCCCAATCACCACTCTCTCAATTAACCAAAAAAATTGTTGTCTAGTTGTGGCCCTTCATTTTCGCTTGTGACTTTTCTTGGACACCTGAAATCCCTAAGACGTCCAATGGTGTTGCGTTTTGTGTACAAAAAAAATGCACATGTTCGGCCGGGTTTCGGCTCCTTTGGGGTCCATGACCCTTTCAGGGCTCAATGGGGGCCATGACTCCGTGCCCCCCTCACCCCCTCTGGATCCGGCCCTGTATGTTTATAGACTAACCGACACTCTATCGAAGCTACGTCTCCCGCAGGCTTTTGAACTGCTCAGGGTACACCGCATCCCTTTAAAGAACCTGTGTTATATGTTCGTTTGTGCTGGCAATAATGCCACGAAGCTGGGCCCTAAACGTCAATGAAATATGGTTAGCGCTTTTGTAAAACGCTAGCGAATGACGTGAGAATGTTGCATGTGCCAATTGAAGACCGCCTCACGTACAGGGAGAATCGCTCCTCACTTCGCACGCTGAGTAGTGAGTGATTCAGAGGAAAACGGACAATCGCGCCGGTCTTTTCACACCGCAGCGCGTTACTTACTTCCTCGCATCAGTCATGTGGGGCACTCGGGGCCTCCATTTGGACTTGTCCATGAGTGTTTGCTGTGAGTGTGCCGCTGGTGGTTTTCCCGCGCCGCCGCCGCCATTCATTAAGGCCTTTGTATCTATGAACGCGAATGTATTCCCGGGATAACGACTTCACTGGTAGGGATAATCCCTTTCACGTGCACGCTAGCTTTGTTTCATGGCAACGAGGCAACTCCCACAAGCACGCATCTCGTGGCACTCGTTGAGAAATGTCCACCGCTTGGACTACCTCGGGTTCGCTCGATCTCAGGCTTGTCAGCCCCAGGTGTTCAGAAATGTCTCAATCCAGGGACGGATCCAGGAATTTTGATTGCAGGGACCACGTTCTCCAGGAGAGCGCCAATTTTAATCAAGGACCGCCAACCCTACACCAAAAGCACTCCGATTTTGGTTGCTCCATTCTATGAAGTCGCTGAAATGACCACGAGATATGCACACTTGGCTAATTTATCTACACCACATAAATTAACATACCACATAACCCAAGCTCTGCCTAACGTGAACGACGTGTAGTGTGGGCTCGCACGGTCGGTCCTGTAAGACTGTCACGACATTGCAGCACACAGCACTCTTAATGGTTTTAATTTGGTGCCTTGGATCGACAGATCACAAGTACAGTATCTGAAACAATCACGCCTATTTCATGTTATTCAGCTTTTAAAAAAATCTCTAGTGTGAAAAATAGCACCAGTTTGCTGTTTGCTCCCGATCGGTTGCGAGCACTAAGGTCAAGAAATACACACTTGGATAATCAGCTTGTGCATACGAGATTATTGCATCCTATGACATAACCCGCTTTCAGGCCAATCCACTGGCAGTATGAGCTAACACCAGTCTTTAAAGACGAACGTTCCTTTGTAACAGCTAGCGCGATGATTTGCTTTGCTTTGGTGTTTTGGATAGACGAAGAGATCATACATGCATTGCAGCCAACGCGAACAAATGTTTTGTGGTGCATTTGTTAGAGACCGAAATCCCGTCTTCGAGGCCGGGAGCAGAACTCTAAGAGAGCAGCAGTCACACTGTTACCGAGTGAATGCCGGTAGGCTTGCGGAGGGCAGAAGACCTCCAGACGCTCCGTGGTCATCGTGGACCTTATCAACGTCGCCACGAGGTAGACGCGGCTGGGCAGCCGCTCCAGCCTGGCTCAGCTGTTACGGCAAAACACCAAGCTCACCCAAGGCATGGGGCCATTAAGGCGCCATTTTTATTTTCTAGGACCTCTTTATCGCCCTCGTGACGTTTTGAGGCTTCAGGGCGCCCGTTCGAAGTTCGAGGCACCCTCTTATTTTTGAGGATGTTCTTATTGTCCTCGGGACGCATCTTCGAGCTTCAGGGGCGCGCTTTGAGCCATTGGGGGCCGATCTTCAGTTCTTCGGGCGCCACGTCATTGTTAAGGGCGTAATTCTCGCCCTCGGGACATAGACTTTGGGAGCGCCCAAATGAGTTCTCGGAGGGTGCCCTTCCAGTCCAGGAGCTATCGATGCCTTTTTTCCTCAGGGCATCCTTCTAGGCTTTGGGACATCTTTTCAAAACACGTGGGTGCCCTTTCAGCCATCTGAGACACCTTTCCTCTTCCTCCCAAGGTTTGGGGCACCTTTGGATCCGCATGACCATTTAGCACCCTGCCCCGTTCCGGTCCGTGTCGGGCGCCCCTTAGGAGCGCTGCCATAGAAGCGCGCCTCAAGCGCCCTCGAGCAGCCCTCTAGAGGGGCGCCTTTACTTTTCGATCGGAAGGGGACGCAGCACGTGCACCCAATGCCTCCGCTCCAGATCCGCCCCTGTCTCAGTCGCACGTAATCTGGCTAAATTTGGATTTCCTCGATTACTACCTTTGGACGTAACCTAGAATTGAATGCCGTGGACCCAACCGTGGTAAATAATCTGATGGTTGAACCGGAAACTTCCCCGCATGCCGTGTCTGCAGCCTACGCACAGCCTTAACGTTGCCACGCCCTGTATTTAGCACATGCTTAAAAGTGATATACGTCACCAGGAAGGGGGCTATATAGATATTTTCACAGGGTACAGTCACCAGCTACACACAGTCCCAGGGTCCCGGATTTGAAGGAAACAGTGTTTGCTCCCATGTTAGACGCGGTCTGGCGGCGCGAAATTCGAGCGCGGGAGAATAGGCCCCGCGCGGCCTCGCGGCGTGTCACTGTTGGTCGGCCACGCGTTGCGCGTGTGAATTGCAATCTTAATGAATGGGTGGCGACGTGCTAAAAGAGAAATTGTGCTGATGCGTGCTGTCCGCGGTAACTATTTTCTCTTCAGTTCAACACGTTACTTGCGGGGCCTATAGACTCAAAGTCATCAGCACAACCGCGACTGCGGGCGGCGCCCAGACATTACCAGTCAGCAGCCGACTGGCTGAGCGTGGCATCGGGAACCGGTCATAGCGTTACATTCAGTCTGGGGTGGTGAGACTGAGGCCGGTCCTGGCTTTACCGATATCTTGCTTACCGGTCCTGTATAAAAGCGTCACACTCTTGGTGTGACGACTGTCCTTACTCACACTCCTGACCTTACCCACTCACACTCTGGTACTTACCCTCTCACACTCTTGTCCTTGCTACTCACACTCTCGTCCTTACACCTCTGTTTCTACTCGCCCACACTCGTGTCCTTGCCCACTCACACTCCTGTCCTCACTCACTCACACTCCTGTCCTTGCTCGTTCACACTCTTGCCCTTACTTACTGACACCCCTGTTTCTACTCGCCCACACTCTGGTCATTGCCCACTCACACTCCTGTTCTTACTCACTCACACTCCTGTCCTTGCTCGTTCACACTCTTGCCCTTAATTACTGACACCCCTGTTTCTACTCGCCCACACTCTTGTCCTTGCCCACTCACACTCCTGTCCTTGCTCACTCACACTCCTGTCCTTGCTCATTCACACTCTTGTCCTTACATATTCACACCCCTGCTTTTACTTGCCCGCACTCTTGCCCTTACTCATTTCTTGGTGTGCCGCGACCGTCCTTATTTTATCCACGTGCATAATATATCGGGTGCCTATCTTTGAAGTGTTTGCGCGCGCGTGCTCATTTCTTGGAAGTTGCCACGTCTCTATGATTGTAGCGTTATGCTGACGCTATGAAAACCCTGCACAACAGGACCATAGGAACGTCCCCAAAATAAGGAAAGGCGCCCCCCCCCCCTCCCTCGCTCCACACACACACACACACACACACACACACACACACCTCTCTTCCGCCCTTATGTATTTGGTTGATGTTCATAACAGATGCGAGACTCTAGTTCCCACTGTGCATGCATCATGCATAACAAAATAAAGCGCACCCACCCAAAACGTCAAAAAATGGATAACTTTGATTACAGTGCATAACTTTTATGTTTAACTTTTAGGTTTTGCAAAACCATTGGTCTTCGGGCCTAACGAGAATCCCTTTCAGGTAAGAATGTAAAGATTTTCAGTTTGCACATCTCACTTGTCCGGCGTCCTCCTCTTGCTTTGTATTATCCCTATATGCTGCAATCAATATTGCTAATCCTTTGCCTGAACATGGGGTCAGTGGGATCGAGAGACCAAAATCAGATACCAGAATGTCAGTATGACAGCTTTTTTGGTCCATAGCGTTACGGTTGAAGGCAGAGCACAAAAACGGCAATATTCCAGGCGTTCGGGATTCATTGGAGCTCAAAGGCGTGTTCGGAGTCACGATTTTCTGCTCATTCTTGGTTAGGTAATGCTGCGGCACTTCGTCAGTATGTCCTGTAACTTGAAAGGATTTGGGTCAACTATTGTTGAGGAACTCAATGCCCTAACGTGGATTCAGACCAGCCATTTGTTGGATAGCTCAGTTCCTGCCTTCTGCGAAAGAGCACGGATTATGTTTTCCCAGAGCATCGGCCGTGCCCCGGCTGTGCGGCGCCGGCCTGCTGCGGCGGCCTTGCCTCGCCTGCCGTCCGTCAGCCGGCGGCGGCGGCGGCGGCGACGGCGGCTGACCGGCAGATGTCCGGCTGGCCCGGCCCACTGGCACGCAGCTGACGGCGGACGGCCGCCGGCCGGCTGGCACGCGCGCCCCGCCACGCGCAACACCTGCCCCTCCCCCTCCCTCCTCCCCGCGCTCACTCGCCCTCCCGCCGCCCTCATCGTCCCGCCGCCCGGCACGCCGCCGTGGGAACCTGTCCATGTCTAAATATAAACACTGCGAGGGGGCCGTCGCAGAGCGGGCACCGTAAAGGTGTTTTCAGGGGCGTCCGGTCGGTGCGGAGCGCGCTGTGAGAGCGGCACGGGCCCGGCTCCCGCGGCTCTGAATGGGCGCCGGTCCCGCCGATTGTCGTCAGCCCGGTGTATGGGACTCGGCAGTCGCGGCCTCGGGATGATCGGCGCCGCTCTCCACCACGCAGGGCACTGTGCGGTTCGGATTTGCCTCAGACGAGCCTGGATAACACTGGGTGATACGATCTAGAGCGCTGTTTTGGAAAACGAACACTCGGTGCGCTTGCCCATTGCGTTGCGTTTCGCTACCCGCTGCGTTGCGTTGCGTTATTCGTTGCGTTGCGTTGACATCGCGTTGCAACGGCAATGAATTGCGACGCCCGGTGGCGAAATTCTAGGGCGCGGGGACGGGTGAGAGGGGGGGGGGGGGGCAGGGGACAGCGGCTACCCCCAGCTTAACATTTACCCCTCCAAAACTCTGGGAACAAATTGAGCATTTGCCTTTTGAGGCTGCGTGGTAACAGATGAGCTCATAAGGTGATTTTGTTCCAAACCTGTCGTGAATTACTGCGCCCCGACAGCATTTGTAACAAGCATTAGTGCTGTCAGTTACTGTGGAGCAAATAATTGACAGTTATCTCAGATCAGGAGACTGACATTTCGATTCACAGAAAAAAAGGCCTTCATACCTGTGGTCTTGCTGGAGCGAGCTGTTCTGTGGACAAGAATTTCGTCTCGGTGCCATGAGAAACGGACATCAGTCTTTCACCTCACTGAGAACACAAATTGCCCGTCGCTTTCTAGGGAAAAGGCTGTCAAGAACATCTTCAGCACGCCGGGATGTCCACGTCAAACGCGGGCCTGGCATGAAGACCGTGCGACCATGCGTCACGTGTTCATGAGCTCGGCTGTCAGGCGGCGCCGCGGAGGGCCGGCATGCCGCTCCCACGGTGTCACGGCCTGGTGGCGCGCGGCGGCGCCCGTTCCCCCGCTGGTTACCGCGTCACCAAGGCCAGCGGGCTTAACTGCCCGATGCATGAGCGGAAGCTCTCATGACACAATCAGCCGAGCGGCCGGGCCCATGGCGCAACACGCACCACACGCGGGCACTCGCAACTGTCAGCGGCGCCGAGGGGCCCTCGACCGATATAGTTGCGTTTCCGGCGCCGCTCGGCTGCCCGTCTCTCCAGTGACTTCACCGGAAACGGCTCGTCCCCCCCCCCCTGGCCGCGCTCCCGCCGCGCGCGGCGCCCCCCTCGGCGCGCGCGCCGCCGGCCCCCGCGCTGTTTCCGCCCGCTCCGCCGCGGCCCGCCGCGCGCCCCGCCCTGGCCGGCTCTATTTCGAGCGTCTCCCCAGTGTGCCCGCCTGTTTGCGGCCGCCGCGAGACAGGGGAGGCGCGTCGCGGTCGCGGTGGCGGCAGCTGGCACGTGCCTCCCCCTCGCCCGTCCCCCTCGGCCGCGCGCCGGTCATTACTGCCCGGGTATCGATCGCCGGTCCCCGCCCTCAGCACTCGCACTCGGCACGCGGCAACGTGGAGCCTGGCGTCTAGCACAGTACACCAGACACCAGACGGGACAGACAGCACACCCGACCAGACAGGACATGCAGCACACCCGACCAGGCAGGACAAGCAACACACGCAGCATGGCGCTGGACAAGTGACTGACAACTCCGAAGTGCGCATGGTTTGAGGGCTTTGAACTGGTGCCCTCGCCAGTAAGGCACCGAGTCCAGTGTGTGGCGAATGAAGCAGTTGTGCTTTTTTCTGGCAAGCGTGGTGGTACGCATCACAAAGCAGGACTACAGCAATGGAAGCACTCACTTTGCCACTGGCGAAATATTTGTTCCGAACAATTCAGAACCGTTCAGAGCTAATGTTTCGCTTACACAAGCAGAGAGACTGCGTTGTTCAATGCTACATTTAGTCTACACTAACTGCTGCACTTAAAGAGCGAGCAGGTTAGCGTCAACATCTCCTCAAAACATACGGCGACTGACATAATAGGTTTGAACTGAGCCTGCCGGCGGAACCCACGTTAATTTCTGAGCTGTCCCCTGTGTGACGCTGCCCCGTCCCGCGGCGTCCTTCCGGCAGGGCCGCGACCGGCGGCGATACTTGTGACCCGCGCGACCCAGGCGCCTGTGACCCTGACCCTGTGCTCCGGGTCCTGGGAACCGTCCCAGTCCGGTGCGGGGGCTTCGTTGCAGGTAATTGCGTCTGGCAGGAGCCCCGGCTCGCTGTCTGCGTTGACAGACGGCGTGCGTCCGGGTGAAAGGTTCCAGCACGCATCCATTCGCTGACATCCATAAAGGTGTGTAGCATGCTGACATATGATTTTCCAGCTTGCAACTGTTATAAGCACAGCATTTGTTGAGTTTGCTGTATATACATTATTGATATACTTTATTTATGCATGTTTTCCTTCTTGTGCATAAAAGTACTGTAATAATCACATTCGCGTGGATCGTTTTTCAGAATACGGATGCATTTTAGTGTGTGTGTGTGTGTGTGTGTGTGTGTGTGTGTGTGTGTGTGTGTGTGTGTGTGTGTGTGTGTGTGTGTGTGTGTGTGTGTGTGTGTGTGTGTGTGTGTGTGTGTGTGTGTGCGTGTGCGTGTGTGTGTGCTTCCTATCACATATGTGACTTGACACCATCAATAACGCATCAGCCTTTTTGGTGATAGTTGAGCATTTCCGGCTCGCTGTTTAAGCTAGTGATCAAGGTGATGGATGGGGCATTCTGATGGTTGATGTGGCCAATTTGGTTCGCTAATTAAGTTTATCCTCTTTAAAAAGAGGGTGGTAAATTCTCATGTGCTAAGTCAGAATCACGTTTTGTTCCATCGGCCATTGAGTGATACTAAACGTACGTACTCCGCTGTTGGGAAACCCTGACCTCGAGTTCTGGCTTACGAGCGTACGGTTACTGCATAATGCCCGATTGACTGCATTGGAAATTTCCGTATTGACAGTTAGAAAATTCCCCCGGGTTTATCGCACCCACAAACGTTTCCTCCACGGATGTCATTTTTTGCAGATTCCAGGGGGGAAGAGCTCAGCATAGGACCCGGCACCCCAGCCTGCCCCTCGCCATTTTTTGCATGATGGATTCAGCACACCTTAATTTGAAATGGACTGTGCGGTTTTTATAATGTCCATATCATTGATTAAGTATTCCTTAATTTAAGCCGCATAGCAGTCATACAGCGATGAATCAAGAGGGGGCAGGACACTGGAGGCACGTGCCATTTCTAACCGGAAAGTAAATGCGCCCCTCTAGAGACTGCCGGAGAGGGCCGGCAGGACGTATTTTTTAGTTGTGGAAACGGGATACTGGGACGGTCATTATTTTTGGATTTGAGGACGGGGATGTAGATATGGTTAGACATGAAGTATGACATGCCATGGCAGGCCCCGAAATCTAAAGCTTTTTAGCTTAACCTTTCAAACCTCTGCTTGTCTTGTGGCCCTACGTGTGTCCCCAACGGGCATGTATGACATATGGCTATAAATGCCCGTTGGATGGATGTGTGCCACACTACGCAAGCAATTTTAACTTTATCTGGGCTAGCTTCCATCAGCACGAAAAGTAGTCGCAGACCAACCTACAAAATAATGGACCAAAATGCATAAAAATGTGCATGATTGAATATGTCATGTTTACTGCACACGGCGATATTCTTCACCAATGCAGTCTGAAAGTTGTATTTTAACACAAATTGTTGAGTTCCCTGAAGATGGTTATGGAACGAATCTAGGTATTAAAACCCATTGGGCGTGTAAATTCAAGTAAAGCTGAAATTTTACGCAAACACAAACGCAAAACCGCAAACGCTGCACAAACGAACGGTGCATTGGAGTCATCTTGAGCCTGCAGCTTCCACTCACCTTTCTGTCTCTGTGATCAAGAGAATCAAAATGAGGGTCAAAGTTTATCTATTAAAGCATGTTCTTGAATGAAAGAGCGATTTGGTTTTCACCTCGGCCTTGTTTTTATTGCTGGCCCAAGGTCAATGAGATTCTTTGCCATACTACATTCCATTTTTAATTAATCGATAAGGCAGTAGTTATTATCTGATTCCTTGTATAAAAACCTTGCATAAAAAACGAACCAGAGAATGGAGAGAAAGATGCATTGATATTTCGGCAGCAAACGTTTATCAAAACGTATCATTTATTAGCAACATGCCCTTATCAAAATAATTCGTTCCGGTAAAGGCATGTTGCCGAAGTACTAACACAGCTATCTCTTCATTATCCTGGTGCTTTTAAGAGGAATACGGCTATCACTACTGTCTTATTTATTCGCGTGATGTTTCTTGTAAATGCACTTAACTACTCACGTAATGTCTAACAAATTTTCTAAAACAAAAAAAAAACATCTAAGATACCCGGCACCTCTTTTGCGAAGAACTGTCTATGTTTGCAGACAAGTCTAGCAGTGAGCGCATCCCATGGGTGCAGATTGCGAAAATGTCATCGATGCACGTTCTAAAATGGCTGGCATGAATGAAAAACAACATCCATGGTATAGCGTCGGTGGCATGCTCATTGCAGTTTTGTTGACCGCAATACACTCGTCGAGGTCCAACAAAGCTGACGTACCATAATGAGAGCCGGTATTTCCTCTAGATGATGGCCCGGCCCACCTCACAACACAGCCGCCCCGTCGCCCATCGGCCGTCGCGTTTGTACCGCGGGGATGGTCCACGAGGCACGCCTGGTTACGAAAGCTGAGGCGCAGCCGGGCGCCGCGGCGCCTCCACGACGCGCCACGACGTGATTACAGCGATCTTGCGGCGTTCGGCGAGCAGAATGATATGTAATAGTTTTATGAAATGTGCATAATGTAGGATAGCCTTCAAACGCAAACACAAATAATTGGGTTATAAAGACGGTATCCATATATCCAGTGTATTTGCATTGAACGGCTCTCAGGCAGAAACTTTCATCGGCAGGACGAGCACAAAAGGCGAACGCAAACGGCTCATATAGAAGCTTATATCACGATGAAATATGTGATGTGCATTTATAGCTTTTCATGTAGTTTGCTTACTTCGAAATATTTTCTTTCTTCTACGAGCACATAGCATAATAATGCAAGGCAAACTACTTCAGTCATATGATGCACGCAACACGCACTGCTCAGGTCCACTGGTATCGTTGGAGATCCCAGCAGCCTCTTCCGAGTTGATATTCATCGGCTTTACCGAAGCTATGTCTTCCTCATGTTCAACTTCCATCGGAGTCTCAGTCGATTCATTATCTGAAGGGGCTCCCACCAAGCCTGTATTCGGCCCAGGATTTTCAATATTCATAGATGTATCCATATCATCAACAACCATCGGCGTATCTATATCATTGTCCACAGACATGCTGACATCACTATTCGTCATGTTGTTCATCTCCGCCAGGTCGGTGTAAGAGTTGCGAGCTGCTCGAGCCATTTAAATCAACTATAAAGTTATGTCCTGTTCCTCTGTATTTATGGGTTTCTCTGTGTTCATACATATATGAATATGAATATGAATATGAATATCAACAACAACTGGCGCATCTATACCGTTATCCATAGACATGCTGACATCAGTAACCGTCATGTTGTTCGCCTCCGCCAGGTCGGTAAAAGAGCTGAGCGTTGTTCGATCCATTTAAATCAACCATAAAGTTATGGTCCCGCTTCCCTGTATTTATGGACGTACATGCACATATATGAATATGAATATGAATACAGATATATGATTAAGTACAACAATGCATATATATGCACAGATATATGCATTTGTATGTATATATATTTTTTATGCATGCATATATGTATTCACACACACACACACACACAAACACACACACACACACACACACACATATATATATATATATATATATATATATATATATATATATATATATCAAACACGTACGTAATCATGTATATATATATATATATATATATATATATATATATATATATACATGATTACGTATGTATGTGTGTATGTGTGGCATGTTGACACATTATTTTTTTCTGTCGCTGCTGTTATATTTAAAACCATGAATTGAGTTTGCTGTATGTAAATTATTGATATGCCTTATTAATTCGTGTTTTCTTTCTTGTGCAAAAATATATTGTAAAATTTACATCCGCGTTGATTGTTTTTCAGTATACGGATGCATTTTATACCTTGAATAATCTGGACCAGGCCGGTGAGTTGTTGTAGCTCTGAACCGGACAACGTCAGTCATAATCTGAGGGCTTCGTTCGCTGATCCTTCGACGGTTAACCACCTCACTTCAAATAATAATCAGCTCGATTCGGGATCTTCACGTCCGCAAATGGAGACTTTGTAAGTGGGGATATACCAAATACTGCATGTGGGGCTACACATCACAGTTGCTTTTAGTCGTAAACAATATCAGTTTTGTTTTGATTGGCTCAGGTTAACCTGAGTTATACACGCATGATTCGGTTACGTACAATTAATTGATTGGCTGCAGTTTAGGTCTCGGGTGCAGCGGCTGCATGCTCATACAGCGTCCGTGGTAAAAACTTACTGCACACGCAACGCCGTCAACTTTGCGGTCGTCAGCCATAGATGTAACCACGTCTCTGAGCTTGGGGGTACAAATCAGGATTGCGGGGTCAAACTGGAATCTGGAGGCCTGATTGAGACCTGACCTGAGACATTTTTAACGAGTAAAAACGTGAGAAGATGTACTCTAACGGGTAATATGTGGGCATTGTAGGGAACGTGAGTAGCCAGCTTTGGCTATATATACCCTACAGGTCAGACCAGGCATGTCTATTTCACGCAGTGACGAAATCAGTGAATATGCAATGACTTGTGATCATTTACGTTGCTGGCGACGGCATGCAAGGAGTTGATAAAACACATGTCTGGGTTGCTATTGGCAATGGTTGGTCTATTCAGTATGGTTTGTACGCCGCAGTTTCATTCGGTTTAGGCCACTGTGTCATATTTCGAGCCCAGTCTGAAAAGGTTGGTTCATTGGTCATTGTCATCATTGATCATGGCACTCATTGGTCAATTACCAGCGGATTGACGCTCGCGCCACTGACTGAACTGAGTTGAAAGCGCATGACAATTTTCAGGCCGCACGTTCGACATCGCTGTAGAACTCTTTGCAAACCTTTACATTATCTGGTTTCCGGATCTGACGTCAGTCCTTAAGAACGGTCCAAAATGCGAATAATTGTTGACAACAGCAACACAAAACTGTACAATCCCAAGATAAAGTCTTGTGAAATTCCTCATACGATGCTTCAATCTTCTGGGATGTGGAGCGCTGAAAAGGGCTGCTATTTTAAGACTAACGCCGAATGCCATTGTGTTAAGTGTGGTTTCAAAGTTAGGGAAATGTTTGTGTTTAAAGTGCAGTCATTTGTCCCAAAAACATTGTCGCTTGAAAACTCTGCTCCCGGCGAAGAAGCCACGTGTTAAGGGGGCTCTCGTCTACAATCCGATAATGGTGGGCGGATCACAGTCGACATTCGTGGGTTTGTGTCGGTCTCTGGCAATGACAAATGCGGAGACGTTGCAAGTGATGTGTAGTCAATTAAACTGGGCTATAGTAAAAACGTTGAGGCTAAATTGGCGAATAAAAACTCTTTAATTTGGGATAAATCAGTTCAGATCCGAAAAACCGTTCTGATATGGCAGCATGTATCTGGTATAAGCACCCAATTAGCCCGGCAGTACAGTATTTCAGTCTCCCTGAAAATATCTTGCAATGGTCTAAGAACGTTCTTTTATATCCAAAAATGTCAATGCCAAAACAAAGAGCGGAAAACTTCAGCTACACATATTGGGGCCAAACTTGAAATGAGTGATTTACTATGGGAAGATGAACAGATGATATCGCCACCAATTCCCGTGGTTAATGCTCATCGATTCCGAAATAGAACGCATACTTGCCATTTGTACAGGAAAGGTGTTCGGATTTTTGGAATGTTATGTTGTATATTTTTCCCGGAGTTTATGAAGAACGCTTTAACTTAACCACCACTTTATTGCTGCTTTTGCTTTTTTTATTTAAATGCACTTTTCAAGATATAACATAATTAGGCTGGCCGATCAGTTATATTAACTTACATGTACAACCCGATATGTCCGTAATTGGCGATGACAACATATTTGTGGTTGTCTATGATGGCCAGACGCAGTCTCGTTGAAGGTATTGGTTTTCGCTTTCCGTTACTGCACACACACATATCGCATCCTATCATTGCTCGCTCGTTGGGTTCCTCCACTTCTCGGTGTGGCAGAGAGACACAGGTTCACGTGTTTCGGACAGTCCCAGATATTAAACGCACCAGGCTGAAGTAGTTCAACGGCAGAGGCAGAGCAACTTATGAAGTGCGCGGTAACGAACGTCCGTTACAGAGGAAGCTTGTTCCACAGCCCATGCATATCGGCAGACTAGCAAGAACGAGGTACCACACGCACAAGATTGCATTGCTTGAAAACATCCAAACCCCGCTTGGCACTCAAGCTGTCCAGCCTTTTCACCAGCGACAGCTATACCCTGATCGGATCGGCGCTCTGCCTTATCTCATTCCACGCATTGCGTCGATCCCTTTCTTTTTCGGCCTCGCCCTGCCCGGTGTTCTACCCTGGCACCTGGCACTGGGCCCGTGCCGCTGCTGACCGGCCGCAGGAGCCGGTGTATGGGCGAAGGGGGGGGGGGGTCAGCATCTGCCGGCCACGACACATGCCGCTCGTCACAATAGATGAGAAGGATAATTTCCGCCACGCGTCCGACACACGAAAACAGCTGCGAGAGCAGCCGCCGCGCCAAGGGCGAAAATGGCCCTTTCAGCCAGGGCGTATCGCCGTTATCGCCGCGACGGCTGTCACGTGCCGCCGTAAAGGCGAGTTTGCGGGCGCGGCCGCCGGCCGGTCGACCGTAACGCGCCGCCAGCTGACGGCGCGAGGGGAGAGGCAGGCGCTGGGCGTCGCTGGCCACGGCGCGCACGCAGCAGTCGGTGTTGAGTTTTCGGGGAGTCCGGGCGGCGTTAGCGCAGCGGAGCGGAGCGAGCGTGCGCGCGAGGGGCGGCGATGTCACCTGACCTGTGCCGGATGGAGGACTCGGCTGTCATCTCGTGCTACCCGGACCTCGCCGTTACCATTCGGAAGAAGATGAACTCCTTCAAAAAGTTCAAGCGCCGCATGGGGCTCGGTAAGTGTTGCTACGACGGCGTTGTGCCGTGGTGCCGTTAATGAAGTTTCATGTGATTTGACGGCTCCCCTGTTGCTGTTATCAGTTTGCTTACTGCCGACGCGTTGCACGGTTGCACGGTTGCGCTGGTTGCACGGCGCGTGAGACGACGGACCGTTGGAATAGGCGTAAAATGTTAGGTGCTACTCAGTCCTCGACCGAGAGGTCAATAGCATGACAAGCCCACGGCGTCCATCACCAACGCGAAGCTGTCGCTGGCAACGCCAGCCCTGCGCAGGAGCCACACACGGTGGCGTGGGTACCGTCGCGATCGATGCTCAGTCCGACGACCTCTGTCGGCGCCAGCGGCGAGCCATCACCGCGCCGATACCGATCCAGGCCGCGGCAACAGCGCCACATGCCGCGCCGCGCGCCGACCGACCCAGGGGCCCGGCTCCGGCCGGGTGCGCCGCGCCGGGCCGGGCCGCGCCGCCCGTTCCAGGTCGATGACTGCTGCTGGCAGGCGTCGAGGCCAAGCCTCTCATGCCGGCTGGCGGCTGGCACGCGACCAGGCGGCTGCGCCGAGCACCGGCGATTCTGAATGCGGGCTGTGTGGAGACGAGTCAGCGCCGACCATTTGGGTTGACGACGGCCAGGATATTTAAGTTCACATGATCTAATGCGCTGACAATTACACTCGACGGCCCCGGATAAATTCATACTCTAAGTCGTTGCATTTTGGGTAAGGTCCCGCCTACCCTCCCATGGTGTGACAAATTTCGCATGCATTCCAGAACGTAGAGGATTAGCCAAAGCTGTACGATAGATATAAGCGCGTTGGCCATATCTGAACTTAGGGCTGGAGCCCGGACGTAGTGAACATTTGACCCCTGCATCATGTTTTCTACGCGAGTGAACGCGTTGAGAAAGCCTTCTTGCAACGCTATCGCGGGGTCAAGTCCCTGACCTCGGCTCATCCCCCGTCGTGTCGAAAGCCCTTGGCTCGGGAGATCCCTGGCGGAACTCTTCCTGAGCACGGATCCGCCATTGGTCACACCCGGCCCTGGTGAATGCGCCGGTTATGCCGCACGTCTCACTGCCGCGAGATGAACGCAGCGGATGCCGTTTCAAACATGTCGCAACACGCATGCCTCGACGCACGCGGCTGTCATTAGAGCTCAAAATCCCTGCGGTAAGAGCGGGGTGAAGCCCTAACCCTCCACGTGTGCAGAAGAAGGGTGTTAGCTCAACATTCTTTCATGTATCTTTTTAGACTCAAAGGGTTCAAGACTGCATTTCCTTGAGACAGGGGTGGAGCAGAGGCGAGGAAGTCCGAAGGCGAAGGAAGGGGAGGGGACAATGCAGTTTTAGTTTTTTCCACCAAGCGTCAGCAGGTCAATGCTATTTTCTTCAGAAAGTGGGCGAGGGGGGCGCAATAGCCCTGATCTAGTTTTCCCGCTGATGGTAAAGGGAATCCTCTCCCTTACCGATGCTTGAAAAGACCCGTGATTATCCATGCTGGGCGCTGGCTGTTCACGCCTCATTTCACAGCGATGTTTGCCCCGGTCCAGGCCTGCACGTACACCGTGCACGTTTCGCCGGCCACAGTGCAGGCTGTGCCTGGTGCTTGGAATGCAGCGCGGAACTCCTACCTCTGAGACCGACTAAAAACGGGAGCACGGCCAGCGGCGGTCCAGGTCGCCGAGGTGGCATGACGTCGGGCTGCGAGCCTCCTGCCGTGGCTGGCGCATGGACTCATTGTTCGCCGGCCGTCGGCGCCCGGTTCTCACGTCCCGCGGGCCGGCGCGCCCTGCTCCCACCTTTGTACGCCGCCAGCAGCGGCCAGGCAGCGCCGCTGGGCCAGCGGGAGGCGGCGGCGCGGGCCGGCGCGCCGTGCTCCCACCTTTGTACGCCATCAGCAGCGGCCAGGTAGCGCCGCTCGGCCAGCAGGAAGTGCTATGGCGGCCGTTTTTGCTGTGCATTGTTTTAGGCGGGGCGAGAGCCGCAGTGACCTTTACCGCCCTCGACCCCAAGGCCGTCCGTCTCAGTTGACGGCGGTTGCGCAGCTCGGCGACGTTACCCGGTCCCCGGTCTGGCACCGGCGGAGGTGAGCGCTTCCCAGGCTCCGGCCTCTGCTGTCACAAGCATGCTGAAGTGACACTTGCTGGGGTTTTGGAACATATGCCATCTAGCTATTCTGGCGGAAAATGGCGACTAGTGATGAGGCTGCAGAGGCTGGGTCATAAGTTATCGGCGGAGTGCAATTTGGACGACTTCGGGTAGGCTGTTAATGATGCAATGTTTTGCTACGGTTTGGAACTTTCAACGCAGTATACATATTTCAAATAAGCAGTGAGAGATCTGCATCCTCTGTGCCTTTCGGCGGGACGTGTGACGTCCGCGGTGCCGCCCCCTCGCATTCAGTGCGCGCCGTGCGACAACGCCCGCGGCGGTCGGCGATCACGTGACCGCCGCGGGCGTGGCGGCGGGCTCGCCCTGCGGAAGCGGGGACCACTCACGGCGGCGCCCGCAACAGCCCACTTCCCTTTTGAACGACGGCATTTCCTCTGGACTTTCGTTAGCGATTAGACGCATCCTCTGTGCCAGTTTCGCCGGCGCCGCGAGGGAAGGCGGGCTGGGCTGCCCCTCCGGCCGCCGCGTGCGTTCCGGCACGGAAACTGCACCCCGCCGTCCCAGAATCACGCTTCCCCCAGGCTTCGGGAACAGGAGCCCACAGCCCACGTGAGTCACTGAGACTGACGGGAACATTCCCAGCCGGGCGGCAGCAGAGGGTCGGGACGAGGCGCTGCGGCGAAGGCGCCGCCCTGCCCGGCCCGCCGTGACACTGCCGTGTGGGTTCGGCTCCCCCCGTCCTCATATGACACCGCTATCCGGTGTCCGAGCGGCCTTTGTCTTCCCGCCGCGGTGCACACGTGCATTCAGCGGATGCGCCAGCCGTCTGCACCGGGACGACCCGACGGCGCGGATGGCGCTTCTCACCGGCGATTAACCTTTGAAACACCACTTTCCCATAGTTTCTAACAAGGCCGACGGTAGCGGGCGTGTGTCGGAATAGCGGCCGTCATTAGGGGGCCGGTAGCGGCGCGCTGCCACCCGCGCCGCGTTCGCCGTACGCGGACGGCGCGCCGTCTGCCGTGCTGGGCGTCGGCTGGCGGGCGCGGCGCACTGGCCGCTGACGGGGCGCCGGCGGCGGCCGCGCTGCAGCCGGCGGCCGGGCACCAGATGGTTCCGGTCGGCCGGCGAAACTGGGCCCCGACCCCACATTTGCCGGCGGATTGTCGTCGTAAATCGTGCGCGCTGTCATTACACGGGACGGCATGGTGGAGCGACAGGATTGTCTTCATAACGACAGACATACCAGGGGTGTTTCTTTCGAAGGGGCTCATTTTGTGATCATTGCAGGCCAACCGGCAGCATTTTCCCGGGTGCATGGCACGGCTTTCAAGATCGGCTCGCTTTTAGTTCGGCTCCTGCATTGTGACCTGCGATCCACGGATTCCGGGGAATCTCTGGAATCCGCTGCGGTGCGGAGCAACGGCCAAACGAGGAAATGCTGTGGACGTGTTATGCTTGTTTCAGGAAGTTTTCAGACGACTTCCCGAACCTTTGTTCCCCTGGAAATGAAAAAAAACTAACAAGAATATGAAAGGTTTACCTCGCTCACTTTTCCCGAAAGTTTTGGATGACAAACGTGAAATTGACAGTTCATTTTTGAAAATTTGTCATAATTCAAACCGCTGAGCCTTGCGCTTTATTCTTGGTTCTTCACTGCGAGTCGCGGACTGGAAACACAGCCTTATCGTCTTAAGTCCCAATCTTGGCCCGTCCTAATCTTGACGCGGCCTGTCCCCTCGCCCGGCCCGGGACAGCGTGACCTTCCCGCCCCGACGTCCGCCGCCGGCTCTATGTCGGCCTCACAATCGGACGCCACGCCCGTTTCCGGCGCGCCGCGCACGCCTGAGGGGCTCCGGCCGCACGAGCGAGGAAACGCACTTCCGGCGCCTGGCGGCAGGAGACACGGTGGCGGCGCCCGCCGTCACGGGGTTAAACGGGCCGGCCGGCCGTGTCTGCCGCGGCGGCCGCCGCCGCGGCCAGTACGGGCGCGGAGCTCGAGCGGTCCGCAGCGCACGTGGAGCGGTGCGCGGCGAGCGGGCGGCCGGTGCGCTCTGTCCGTCATCGCTCGTCGGTGGGTGCGCGCGCGCTGTGATCGGCGGCGGCGAACAATCGCCGGACGGACCGGCGGACAATAGGCTGATAGCGTCTGGCGTCGCGTGCGTCGCGCCATCTCCGCCGGAAGAGGAAGATGAAGCTGAAGGCGCTCAAGAAGCTGCGCAACATTGGCGGCGGCCTCGGTACGTGACTCGGTTGGTGGGATGGGGACTCGGCCGGAGGTCTCTGGTGGTGATGACTGTCGGCGCCTCTGTCTGGTCGCGACCGCTCGGTATGTGGCTTGGCAGGCTTGGCAGACATGTGGCTCGTACCTCGAAAACGTGTCCCCAATGATAATTGACGTGGGACCCTCGGAGGTGATGAAGGAGGGGGACAAACGCGATTTGTTTTTGTCCACCACGGGTGAATATTATTTTCCCAGAGAGGGGTGGGAGAGCGACTTCCACTGCCGCTCCCCGCTTCCACCTTCCCAGTAGTGACAGGTCGATACGAGCTTGTGTTGGTAAGCCGTTGTTACCTCAGGTGATGTGCGGTACAGCCCGGCTCGTATTTTCGGTTCAGTTTTGGATAGCTGCCACCTGCGCCTCGTGCGTAGCTCCGGTGTTGCTCTGCCTGCGTTCGTGCACGCATCACGTGACGTCATCCCCATCCTCCGTTGACGGCCCTGTCGTGCCTCGCACATCGCAGTTGATCAGTGCGTGCGTCGGCACCAGCGCCGCTCCTTCGCCGTCGCCCATCTCGCCGGTGAAGGCGCGCGTCGGCACCGACGCCGCTCCGCCGCCGTCGCCCACCTCCCCGGCGAAGGCGCGCGTCGGCGCCGACGTCGCTCCGCGCCGTCGCCCACCTCGCCGGTGAAGGCGCGCGTCGGCACCGACGCCGCTCCGCCGCCATCGCCCGCCTCGCCGGTGAAGGCGCGCGTCCTGCCGTCCGGGAATGCGTCGGTTTCACACCGCATTGTGTCGGCCGGGGGCTGGCGGACGCGGCACTATTCACCGGCTTTGATCGGGCAGCTGGCGAGGGCCCGGGCGCAGCCGGCGGCGGGCGTCCCCGCTCCCCTCGCTGGGAGCCGGCCCGGCCCTCCCCGGTCCAGCCGCGGAAGGGGACGCTCATTCCCATGCTCGCGGGTTCGGTCCGGGGTTTCAACGGACGCCGGAAGCAACGCTCGGCCTGCCCGTTTGAAGCCGTGGTTAACACCGTTCACAGTTATCTACGGCAAAAAAGTACCGGTGTTTTAATCCGAAGGAATGTGATTGTGCAGTTCGAAATTGTTGTCGATTTAGGATCTTAAGATTTTGTCTTTCAGCTTCCAACGAATGCGGCTTAATCCATGGCCAAGGCATTCGGTGCTTGTTATGCAAGACGTTCATTTACGGCAGTTGGCACGTGATCTTGATATACCACAATTCCGAAATCGCAAGGAATTTATATAACAGCTATAGATACATTAAATAAAGCTTCGCATGTTTGGATAGCAATAGGATGGTCGACGTCCTCCACAAGCGCATAGACGGGTCGTTTTGACGGAGGTAGGCTATGGCTGTGCGCCTGAATTCAACATTATCTTCCTTACGCACCATAATAGCTCGGCCCAATCGTGCTCGCATGTAGACCTGGCAGCCCCGCACTGTCCGAGGATGGTCATGTCTCGTTAGCCCCCCATTGGTCGGTGGAGCCCTGTTTGGCCGGACCGGCCACAGGTCACCGCCGGCCGGCGACAGGGCGGTGTGAGACCGGACACGCTGCCGGCGCCCCTCGCGCCGTATCCGGCCGGGCCCCGGCCGCGCCGCCGCCCTGTTTGCGCCGCCGCCGCGACGCGCGGATCTGGGTTATGGCGGCGCGCCGCCGGCACTGGGCGCGCGGCGTAATTGTATCTGCGCCGCTGATGACTCGCTACCGGATCCGGCGCGGCGGCCGGGCCGGCGCAGGCGCGGCCCGGCCGCCGCGCGCCGTTCACACTTGGCCGCGCGCCGGCGTCGCTTCCGGCGTGCGCACCGCCGGCGGAAACCCATCAATTCCTGGTCACGGGTCGCAGCCTGAGCAAACACGGCACAAAGGCCGGCGGCGGCGGCCAGGGTCGCGGCCGTGCGCCGGATGACAGGGCGGCTTCTCCGGCGGCTCTCACCGGCCGCGCCGCCCCGCTGCACGTGCGCCGCCGGCCCGCCCTCGGCCGCGACGCCAGCGGAGCGGCCGGACGGACGCCGCCGAGCCTGAGCACGGCCGCGAAGCATGGTCGCGGAGCGCGGATTGGGAGTGCAGCCCCGGAGCGCTGCCTCGGACGACACGCTGGTCCGCCGGCCGCGTCCATGCGAGCGGCGCCATGGCCGGCTTTAGACGGCTGTTGGCGTGATCTGCGTCAGCCGTCCCGCCGTGCCGCGTCAGCCGTGCCGCGTGAGCCTTCCTGCCGTCCCGCGTCAGCCGTCCCACGTTAGCCATCCAGCCGTTCCCCCGTCCCGCGTCAGCCGTCCCGTCGTCCCGCGTCAGCCGTCCCGCCGTCCCGCCGTCCCGCGTCAGCCGTCCGTCAGCCGTCCCGTCGTCCCACGTCAGCCGTCCCGCGTCAGCCGTCCCGTCGTCCCACGTCAGCCAGCTCCAGTGACGGGCGGCCGCTGCCGAGCCGAGCCTCCGCTCCGGGACTGACTGGCCTGTCCGGATGGGAGCCGCAGCACTTGGGCGTGATATCTGGAGAGATGAGGCCGGGACCTTGGCTTCAAATTAGAGGCCCCTGACGTATCAGGTGAGCCACAGGGCTCGTGACTTTGCCGCACTCCGTGACCCTGAGACACAGTCGAGCTTTCCCTTGACCCGAATGCCTTCTGAGATGTCAAATGTGCGATTTGCAGCCAACATCTGCTGGCATCTCTCTTTAGGCAGTTGCCTTCCGGATGCCGGACTTCGTAACGATCATGGGCAGTTTCGTTCTGATTATCTGACTTCGTTTCGATCAGCGCAGCTCAGCTCAGCTCATCTCAGGTCTGATCAGAACAAACCAGATCAGATCAGCTTAGCTCAGGCCAGATCATATCAGATCAGTTCAAATCAGATCAGATCAGATCAGATCAGATCAGATCAGATCAGATCAGACCAGACCAGACCAGATCATGGGAGTCCTAGCACGATCGGGCCGTTGTGATCAGGCCGGTAAAGGCTGCCAAATGTCAAACGGCTGGGCGGCGGCCGCTGCAGAGTTTCCCGGAAGTGGGCGCGATGGGCTGCGTCGAAAGAAACCAAACAAAACGCTGTTTAGACGTGCGGGAATTCGTACCGTGGTGCTGTCAACCGTACTTATCTGACCAGTTGTCAACTGTGCTCAGTGCGTGCAGTACTAAACACGTCAGCCTGGTGCGCATGCGTTAAAATATGTAGTTATGTACGCCAAATCGCTTATTGTTCAGTTAGAACAATTGACAACTGGTAAAAGGCAGTTTTCGTTAAAACGATTGCAGGTTGAAGAACCTTGTGCACCCTGCACTTCGCAAGCAAAGATTTTCAACATAAATGTAAATAATCTGAAATAACGCTAGTGGTGGAATGCATTGTACAGGTTATTTACAATGCAAACTAGTGCAAAGCTACTTTATATAACTGGGAGGAAATACGACACATGTTGTGTAACTACATCGCAAGTATATGACATAAGCGGTAGAAGAACATTGAAACGAATATAAGCTGGAAAGTTTTCCAATGCATTTTCAGCCGAGCCTTACGAAACGCGAACGAAACGCCAGCAGTTTGCTTTTCAGCTATAACACCCGTAAGATGCCAAATTATTGGCTGTTCGTTGGACCTGCCATGCCCTGGTGAGCGGTAATCGTGGCCATGTATTTGCTCAACCGTCGCAGTTTTTTTGTGTGTGGCTTCGCACGGTGTACTCTGGTAATCTGTGTTACGAATGATAACAGCCTTGGCCTCCGATAGTGTTCAAAAGAGCTCGAGTGGTGGGGACGAGGACAGGTGCCGTGGTGAAGCACGGTGACGCATCGTGTTTGTTTTCGCGCTCAACGATGAGGCCGGATTTCCCGTTCGCTCTGTTCCTCCGCTGCTGTCCCACCTGTATCCCCCAAAAGCGGCCTCGAGTAATCATCACATCTCCGTGCCTCTGGAGGCCGGCGTTGCGCTGTTGCCGCTCGCCACCGTACAAATGCGTCCCGCCGGCACCTATTCGGGTTGGGAGCCCGCTCTGACCGCTGTCGTGTCTGTGTCTGATGACGTTACTGCCGTGCTGACGAGCCACCCTGCGCCGTTGCAGCGTCTTCGGGCGGCGGCGCCGGCCGCTGCGTGGCCACCAACAACCTGCCGCCGCTGCTGTTCCACGCGTCGCACGGCGAGAACATCCGCCTGATGAACGGTGGCACGCGCGCCCAGCGCGTCGACTCCTACTGCAAGGGCATCGTGTTCAGCAGCCGACCCGTCCGCATCAACGAGAAGGTGTGTGACTCGCAGGGGCGTGCTGGGCGATGCTCGCCGGACCCGGAGCCTAGCAAGGCTGGTTTACGGTGGCTTTGGCCGTGTTTCGCTTCGTGTGTGGACGTGCCATGATGTACCGGCTTTTATTTCCGCTTTTTAGTGCAAACTGTGCGCGCTGACCCAGAGTAGAGTCGCTGTTTCCCGAGGCGGCTTTCCAAATCGTATGGGCTGCGTCCTTTATTCCACGGTGTGCTGGACTCTCTAGTCTCAACACACGCGCCTAATCATGTCACGGGCAGGAAAGCGGCTCAATCGAGCCGGGACGCGGGGACGGCTGCCTGCGCTCCGCGTGCCTTAACAGCGGTTGGTTGTGCCGCTGGACCCGTTATCGGCCTCGACACGCTGCCCCACCAGATGGGTCACGTGCGGGGCGTGTTTTACGATCGCCTCGCGCCGGGCCCGGTCCCTTCCGATCGGCCGCTGTCACCCGGAGCCGTCCATTTATCACCCGCTCGCTGGTAAGGCGGTCGCGTGCCTGTGTGAGTCGGCCGGCTCGCCGCGCGCCCGCGGGCCGTGGCGAGCCCGGCGCTACCTCGGACACGTCGGCGCAATCAGCCCTGTTTAGAGTGGCGGTCCGGCTGGGGTCGCTGGCGGCGTCACGCCGACCCGCCGCTCACATCCCACGCCGACGCCGACCTGCAGCCGCAGCGGCTGCGGCGGTGCGACGCGCCGGTTCCGGACGCCTTACTGGGAAGTCTCCCGTCGCCGTCTTTGTTTGAGGTGCGCCGTCAGGCGACCGTCCTCACCGAGCGGAACCTGGCCGCGTCCCGTCGCGGCGCGTGCCTTTGTGCGGGGAGCACCTCTGAATCGCGGCCGTATCCGGCGGAACTAGCTCCCCTCCCTGCGCCCGGTCGCGGGCGGAACCCTTTTCCTGCTGGGCGGCGAGCGGAACCCCGCCCTTTGTGCGGGGGCCGCGGCGTCAGCGTCGCGCCGCCGGAGCGCGGTGCCGGCGGCCGTGCCGCGCCTGACCTGGCGCCGTGCCGCCGCCGCCGCCGCAGGCCCGGGGCGCCGGCCAGGCGTGGCGGCGGTCGTCATGGCCGGCCGACCCTGTCGCCGGCCGGCGCTGGGAACGGGAGGTCGGCAGCTACGGCCGGCCGCGTGCCACGCGCCGCCGGGCCCCGGCGAGGCCGCGCCGCCGGACGTGCCGGGGCCCGTCCGGGGGCGGTCCCTCCGGGTCCGGCCTCCGCCCACGGCATTGCCGCAGCGAGTCGTCCGGCCATGCGCGACCACTGGTGACATGACCCGGAACGAGGATAGCGCGTATTGTTGGACTGTTGGATCTGTCTGACGCCGGCCTGTGTTGTTACCGGCGTCGCATGCCTGTTGCAGATCGTGCTGCGACTGGCGGACGTCTCCAACCAGTGGAGCGGGGTGGTTCGGCTGGGCTTCACCAGCGTGGATCCCCGCACGCATACGCACGGCCTGCCCAAGTACGCCTGTCCGGGTACGTATCGCTGACCCAGGCTGTGGGCCGCCGCGCTGCTCAGTCCACCGTCGGACGAGAGGCGTATCGCGCTGTTCTGTGTTGCACGGCAGATTCTCGAGTGGGTCCTCCAACCGGGAGGAAAGTAAACAGCTTGGACGTGTGAGTGGGCTTTGCCTGAAAGTGGGTCGCAGCCTGCTCTTGAGAGTGTGTTGATTGTTGATCTGAATGCATTCCAGCCGCCACTCACCGATTTTCTTCGGTCGCGCCACACACGGCGTAGTTCTTACGAAGCGTATGCTCACACACTGCTGACGTTGACCCTCAATCGGCAGATCTGACCAGCAAGCCCGGATACTGGGCCAAAGCGATGTCGGAGCGCTACGCTGAGCCCGGCTGCGTGTTTTTCTACTACGTCAGCGCCGGCGGCGACGTCCACTTTGGCCTCAACAACGAGGAGAAGGGCATCTTCTTCTCTGGCGTGGACGCGTCGCGGCCGCTCTGGTGCCTGGTCGACATCTACGGCAACGCCACGGCCGTCGAAATCGTCCGTGAGTTGTACTCCCGCCGCGGCGCGTCCGCGGGCCTGCGTGAAAACCGTCCGAATTGCATCACGTGCGGCTGCTGCAAGACCAGCCCCACCCGCCGCGCACTGTTTCCTTTCTTGCAAGGCTGGCCACCGCGCGGCCGGTGGGTTTTTGCGGCTGGGCAGACAGCGGCCACTTGATCGGGGGGCGGGGTTCAAGGCTCGGCCGACCAGATTAGTCGGCGCCACGATAAGCCACCCACTTTCCCCCGGACGGCCCGGCCCGCGCTCGGCAGCGCCGACTCGCCGGGCGCGTGGGAACGCGGGTCGCCGCGGCATGCCCGCCGGACGGCGGCGTGTCGCGGCGGCCCGGCTGACGGCTCTGTCGACACGCACGCGGCCGTGACGCCGCCGCGCGGTCACGGCGCTCCGGCTGCGGCCGGCGAGAGGCCGCCGCGCCCGGACGGACCAAAAATCCGGCAGCACGTCTGTGGTGTGAAAGTCGCGCTGCGTGGGCGTCCACGGGAACGTGGTTTCTCGATGATTCTGCAAATTTTCACGCCGCTCAAGTCTCGAGGAAGTAAATGCTGTCACGTGACCCACCACGTCCGCACCGCTGTGGCTGTCGTCGCTGACGCCGCTGCCTCCATCGACAGAGCCCCAGTCGACGCCGGCGCCGGTGCTGGGCCCGACCGACGAGGAGCTGGAGCGGTGGACGCGGCCCGCGCTGGCCGCGCTCACCATCCAGGCGCCGCCACCGCACGCCCAGCCGCCGGCGATGCCCATCAAGTACCACACGCACTGCGTGTTCTCCCCGCTACTTCTTCACCCGTGAGTAGGCGCTGACAGGATCGGGGCGACGGATGGAGAGCAGGTCGCTGCTGGGTCTGCGCTGTAACGAGTCGGCGCATGGGTGAAGTCTGTCGGGGCTTGTTTGACCCGTGAATTGATGTGCTAAGCCTGCTTGGACTGGTCTAGTTGACGAATTAAGCCGATGCACTTTGCTCGATTCTGCTGTTTGCGCCATTTTCCGGCTTCGGTGGTGTGGAGTCACAAAACTCACGCTTACCTCGTTGCCACATGCGAGTAGCGGTGACGTGGCCAGCGTCCGGGTTCTAACATACAGCTCGCTCCGTCGCAGGCGTGTCCGCGGCCGCAACGTGGCCGTCAGCCCGGACCGGACGGTGGCGGCGCGACTGGAGGGCCAGTTCTGCAACGGCTACGTGTTCGGCCAGCGGCCGCTGCGGCTGGGCGAGCGGCTGGTGGTGCAGGTCCTCTCGCGCTGCAGCCTGTACGTCGGCGGCCTAGCGTTCGGGCTCACCTCGTGCGACCCGTCGCGGCTGGCGCTGGCCGACCTGCCGGACGACGCCGACCTGCTGCTGGACCGGCCTGAGTACTGGGTGCTCGCCAAGGACGTGGCGCGCACGCCGGCGCCCGGCGACGAGCTTAGCTTCAAGATCAGCGGCGCCGGCGCCGTCGAGTTCTCGCGCAACGGCGGCGCGCCCGTCGTGCTGATGCACGTGGACGCGTCGCTCGACCTGTGGCCCGTGCTCGACGTGTTCGGCGGCACGAGCCGCGTGCGCGTACTCGGCGTGACGCCCGAGCTGACGCCCGGCTGCCCGGCGCCGGCGCCGCCGCGGCCGTCCGACCACTGCCTGCCGGTGCCGCCGCGGCCCAGCCAGCCGCTGCCGCCGTCGCCGCCGACGGCGTCCGAGTATCCGGCGGCCGGCGTCGCCGACTGCGCCGTCTGCTTCGAGCGCGCCTCGGACGCCGCGCTCTACTCGTGCGGACACGTGTGCATGTGCTACTGCTGCGCTGTGCAGTGGAAGGCGCGCGGCGGCGCCGTCTGCCCCATATGCCGCGCGCCCATCAGGGATGTGATCCGGCTCTACCGCAGCTAGGCGGGCGGCGCGGCGGCGCGCGCTGCCGCCAGACCGCGCGGGAGAAACGCCCGCGCCGAGACGGCTCCGGATCAGGCGGCGCGCGCGCACCGGGTTAGGTAGCGCCGCCGCGCGGGAGCGAGCGGCGCTGCCGACAGATGGCAGACCATGTTACGTCAGTGGTGTTGTCGCCGAACTCCACGTGAGCGCGCAGTGGCCTCGCGGGGAGCGGGCGCGTGTTTTGGAGGCGTGATATGCTAGTCAAACGATTGCCTCCTTGTCGATTCCTGTACAACCTGAAGTAATTGCTAGATGCCTTCGCATGCAGCTATCGTTGATCGTCGAGTCGTGTGTCCTGTACGCCGTTTTCTACCGCAAGAAGACTTTCCCTCGATGATTCTAGTCGTAGTGAAGAAGTTACATATTATTTAATGCAAGAGTATATAAGCACATCGTGATTTCAGTTTGTTTCATTGTTTATGCAGACAATACATTTTCTATGTACCTAGGCTTATGCGCACTCGCCACTTGAAATAGGAGCAGCGCTGACCACGGCAGGGCGGAGGCATAGAAACAGAGACCCACTGTTGTTGGTCGATTGTCCGCTGACAAGAGCCGGATCTTAGTTGTTCCAGCCAGCGTATTCTGGCATATCGTTCGGATGTAGCGCTCGCCGCTCCTCTCGTTCGATCATGACCAAATGAAGCTCATCGCCGTTCTCCATCCCGCACCAGTGTGCGGACGAGGCCAACTTGAGACGTGACCTGTGATTTTGTCAACGCCCCTCAAACGCACTCCGCTTGGCGGACGCCAGCGGAGATAACACCACCACACCCGCGGCCCCGAACGGCCAAGGTTACTCAGCTGAAGTGCGTCTGTTTGTAGTGTAATGTAGTGGTTGGACGGCCTGTTGGTACTTGGTGGAGTATATACAGGACAGAGGCACCACCGGCCCAACACGCGTTTCTAAATAGGGTCCAGTATCGTTTCTCCAAGTCTCATTTACACCCCATCAGTGAAAACTTCCGACATGAGAGCTCCTCGATGAAGGAACTATGACTTGGAGAGGACGAGCAGTCGCGCGTGAACGCCCCCGGTGAAGTGCGCAAAACGTGTCGCGTTAACCTTCAGTGGCATAGCCACGGTCCGCGCGGCCCGGGTACCGAGAAACTAAACAGCTGTGGCGCTCTAGAACCCAATTCAACAACCTCCAGGGCGGGGAGGGGACGCGGACCCAAAAGCTCTGCTTCAGGTGCGCCACCGCTGACCCTGGCGCGTTAGCCAAGCCCAGCGCCAACAGCATTGTCAGCTGATGTTCCATAACCTAGGACGGGTCGAATGTTTCGTCCACAGACACACACACAAACACAGCTGTGATAAGCACAGGGTCAGTGACAGCGGCAGTCGGGAGGGCAGCAGCGCGACAGGTGTTACCGCTGCCAGCAGGGTGGCCGCGGCTCGTTGCCCGACGCTGCCAAACGGGGCACGTCACACACCGTGCCGCGTCTGACAGTCCACGCCACCTCGATCCCCGTCGACGAGGGCGAGAAATCCGACGAGATTTGCCCGTCATGTGACGTGCGCTGCAAGACCAGCGAACAGCATAACTTTCACTCGTAAGAATTGAATCCTCGCCCTGACCTGGCGTAGAACCCGACATAATTTGAACCTGCGAAAAATTGTATCTTTCACCTGACAGATTTTAAAACCAGGGTCTGGCGAATTTCAAACTTTTTCGGGGCACATTTCACCTTGCGAATGCACGCCCGGAGCCCCTTTACTTTTACCAAGCCATAACTAGCCGCTATCGTATTTGAAATACCTTGTATTGTACCAGCAGCGTAAACGCTTTACAGATTTACCACAAAACACGCAAGGAGCCGCCAAAGTTGTGCCCACGCATAGGACGTATTACAAGACAGGTTACAAAGAAATCAACAAAACCCATCGAACATGGAAATGATGAAAAACATTTCACGTCTAAAAGGGCTCGCGCAGGAAGTGGCAACATCAAACAGATCACCGAAAACAACTTTTTACACAAATTTCACGAACATTTTCACGGGCATTTTGCCCATCATTGTCGGAAGAGAGCTATCCGGCCACGACAGCACTGGGAATGAAACGATGCTGCGTTTCCCGGTCATTGCAAAGCCTTGTCCCGACAAGCACCAACACAAATCCACAAATCTGTAGACGCGCCAGGACGAATCCAGCCACCGACGCCGTAGCGCCCGCACGTGAGCTGCCCCGACAGCGGGGTTCCGCCAGCGCAACTGAGGACACCGGCAGCAGCGCGGAAGCCACAGAGGACCGCCTCCCAGGCGCGGAGCAGATGACCGCCAGCGGAAGCGAAAGCGCGCGCCCGGCGTGCGGCGGAGCGGATCCTGACGCCGGGACGGGGTCCGAACCAAGCTAGAGCGCAGACAGACGTCCGCCGCCGCGTCCAGCGCTGCGACGGCCACCGGCCGTCCCAGCCAACGTAACAAAACAAAACAGCGGCCGCGGCTCGGCCCGAACGCAACGCAGCCCGGCCGTCTCGGTCAGAAAAGAACACAGCCATCGAAGATCTGCCCGGGCGCGGGCTCCGCGGTCGGCGGCGGCATCAGACGCGCGACAGCTGGTGCAGGATGTTGGACGGCAGAATCGCCTCCAGCTTGTCCAGGATGTACTGGATCGGCATGTATGACCAAGCCAGAATCTGTCGCACGGGGAGCTCGCATCAGCACGGCCGTACAGCACAGCCACGAGGGCCGTCCCAGGCTCACGGAGACCACAGAACGAAGCATACACAAATCCCTTTTGGAGCTTTTGGAAGCGACACTTCACAAAGTTTCTCAAGTAAACCTTTGTTTGAGGGCTGATGGCCTCTATGCCATATTAAAGCGGCAGCTCCGCAAGGCGAGGAGATGCTAGTCGCACACGTCGACCTTGTGCTCTTCAGGGCTTTTCAGCAATATCGGGAGGGGAGCGTTCGTGGCGGTCCTCTCCTGGCAGTGAGCGCCAGCGGACCTCGCTGAACCAATGAAGGGCCCCCATCGTCCAAACGTCTACGACTAGAACTCCGGCTCTTTCCACCACCACCACTACAATATACGGCGTACCAGCTACTGGCCTAAAGATACACAGGGACACTGTGTCACACCATCTAGAGGGCTCCACAATAACTGCACAACATAATTCTGTATGGTACACGGCATGACAAAAGTGACAGCAGTACAGCTCAGAACACTGCATGACAGCAGTACAGCTCAGAGCACTCTGCTCAGTACACGGCATGCTATCCAGATACCCACCGGCTCTGGATCAACCAGTCCTCATCGGGCACATGCCCGCAGCGGCCCCGGACGCCACACACCATCCCACGCAGTGCAGCTCCGTGACAGCCGCTGCTCGTGACCGTGACCTGCTCGTGATCGTGACTCTGCCCGTGATCGTGACCTCCGTGACGTGGCAAGAGCTGACCGACGCCAGCGCGGCCCACTAACCGTCTTGGCGACGATGCCCATCGGCTCGGGGTACTGGTGCGTCAGCAGCGCCAGGATGGCCGTGCACGAGCACAGCGCGCCCGTGAACAGGATGAAGAACGGCAGCTCCTTCTTCGGGTATACGCTCACCTCGTGAAATGCTACCGGCGGGCGTGCGAACGCATCAGTGGCGGCGAGGCGCTGGGTTCGAATCCCGGCAAATGCATACGAGTGCGAAAAATGATACTGAGAAGCATCTAGAAAACGGTCGCACGAGTTATATGCTGAATGGCGTTCTAGGCTACAGTCTTGCTGAACTTGTGGAGCCCACGCAAGCCTACGCCTAGCTTTCTTCACGCAGTGATTAACAACACTCAGTGTGACCGCGAGGTGTCATCGCATGATCGTCCTACTGCACACTAGCTCTCTCAAGCCCACACTACACACACTGGGTACTCCAGACGTCCCCCCCCCCCCCCCCCCAGCGGAATTACCACCACCTGCTCACCTGGCAGCAGCTCACGGTCAGCGAACTCGGTGCTGTTGGGGTAAGGGAAGAAAAGATGTCCCTTCTCCAGCGGGTATGGGATCATGCGGAAGGTGCCCTCCCAGGTGCAGTGCAGCAGGTTGAGCGCACCCTCCACCCGCTTCCAGTGCGCCAAGTGGAAGAAGGCGTAGGCGATAGCCTCGCTGTCGCCGCGCTTCAGAATGTGCTCGGTCGGCAAGATCAGCGGCTTCGTCTCCAGCAGGTACTGCCGGCACCGGCAAACGGTGTTCAGTCGAGATATATTTAGTTCACAGTTACACGATCAGAAAGACACAGACAAGACAAGACGTTTGCAAAAGAAAGACGTTGGTCCCCGAGCGTTGCCTCCAATAAACAATGACTCCCAGAGTACCTCCCTAGAGTCAGCGAGCACAGGCAGACTACAGTGACATCCCCAACCCCCGCCCCCCGCAGAAAAATCACATCCGGAGCCCGTCCAGCGGCTCAGCACGGTACCTTCGGCACGTGCGGGTTGAACTCGACGGCGCGATGTATGGCTTCTACGGCAGCCAATTCGGCCGACGTCAAACCGCGCTTAGTAGCCACGTCCGGGGAGAACCTGGCGGACCGAGGCGGCGGTCAGCGGGGACACAGGCCCACACACGTGCGGGGGGAACCTGGCGGACCGAGGCGGAGGTCAGCGGGGACACAGGCCCACACACGTGCGGGGAGAACCTGGCGGACCGAGGCGGCGGTCAGCGGGGACACACGCCCACACACGTGCGGGGAGAACCTGGCGGACCGAGGCGGCGGTCAGCGGGGACACAGGCCGACACACGTGCGGGGAGAACCTGGCGGACCGAGGCGGCGGTCAGCGGGGACACAGGCCGACACACGTGCGGGGAGAACCTGGCGGACCGAGGCGACAGTCAAAGGGGACACAGACCGACACACGAGCGCGAAAACCTGGCGGACCGAGGCGGCGGTCGGGCAAACGTCCCGTGAACAGACACGCACCAACTAAGACACCTGGATACACGCCTTAACTCGGACAGATAGCGCCCAGGCGCGGTTTGTAGCAGTATTATCAAATAACCAACAGTAGCGATGCTTCCTAACGGCATTGAATTCAACCGAGGGTTTCCAGAGGGCCGGTGAGCCTTAGCGTAGTCTGACAAAGTTGCGATGAGATATCTCTAAAAGAGTTCAGCGGAATGTCGGCGATTCATTTGCGTTATCTGGTGCATCCACCCGGCAGGTCACGTAAACATACGATCAATAAGGCACCACGACGACTCGGAGGACCCTGAATCCTCGGCCCCGGCCATTGCGGCGCTCACAGGATCACGCGGAGCCAGCAGCCCCCTAGATAAGCAGAGCGATCCTTCCCACACATGCAGCACCGGGCGCCGCCACGCGCTCGCGAGCCTCACTTGTCGGCGACGGCGCGAGCCTTCAGCAGCGCGGCCGTGTAGCAGATGGTGGCCGACTTCGGCAGGCTGATGTCGTCGTAACGGGCCAGCACCGCCTGCGCGTCCACGTACGCCTGCGCCTCGAGCAGCGCCTCGAGCAGGTTTTCGTGCATGTTTAGCACGCTCATCCACGGCGGGCTCTCCTTCAGCAGCTAGGCGGGGGCGGATGGCGAGTTAGACCTGATAGCCGAGCTCTCAGCCCCAGGCTTGGGGTTGAGAGCGGTGCCGTCAAGGACGTGCATTTGTCAAGAGAACGGCACTTCTGCGATCCTGCACTCCAATGGCAGGACTGGCAACGCCAATGATGTAAAAAGAGCGCACAGACAGCGAGAACGTGATACAACCAGGCCTTCGACGCTAACGACGCGGCGTGTGCGGCCGCGACCCGGACGGCGACTGGACGGGCGCCAACTCACGTCTCTGAACATCTTGATGGCCTCCTTGAGCCGTCCCAGTCGGCGCGTGCACATGGCCACCCGCCGCTTCACGTAGATCAGCACGTTCATATCCCGCCCTGCGGCAGGTACAGAGGCCGCTCACACGCGGCCAGACACGGCGGCAACTGTGCAGATGGTCCAGTGGTGCATGCCTGCAGCGCGGACTCGCAAAATTTGAAACACAAATAAGTTCATAGAGGTGACACTACGGTCACATCAAATTCACAACGCCCACCAGCCTCGCCGGGATGACGATGATTCGGGAGATAGGGCTCAGTAGACCTCTTAAACCTTACTGAGGGGGTTGATCTAGGTGGTCACAGAGCCTTGCAATGATGACACACATCTTCAATCCAGGGACACGTGCGCCTTGGAAGCCTTCCGCACATTACTGGGTGTTCGAAAACCAAACCGCACGGCTCCTGTAAAATGACGCCTATTCTGAAGACCACGTGTCAGTTCGGTGGTTAACAAAGAGCGCTTCAAACAGCGCTATGGACAGGCTGCGTCAGCCGGGGTGGAGATTCTCCGAGCACAGAAGCAGGTGGTCCTCCACTGTTACTGACTGTGGAGCGACTCCTGCGGCGAGTTGGAGTCGCGGTAGATGACCGTCTTCCTGAAGTTGGTCTCGGCCACCCGCAGCGCCTGCTTGAGAATGCGCTCCACCTCCAGGATGGTGGTGGACTCCTCCTCGGCCAGCAGGATGTAGGCGGCCGCAGCAGTCGGCGCTGCGCTCCAGCGCCTCCTTCGCCAGGCGAATGCGCGCCTCCGGGTTCCGCTCCCGCCAGGCCGTCTGCATGACTGCCGGCGGCGGGCGAGGTGGCGGCGTCAGACGGCGTTCAGCACGGCGAGGGGCACCGCCGCCGGCAGCTGCGGTGCCCCTGCCACAGTACATGTCCCGCCAGGCCGTCTGCATGGCTGCCGGCGGCGGGCGAGGCGGCGGCGTCAGACGGCGTTCAGCACGGCGAGGGGCACCGCCGCCGGCAGCTGCTGTGCCCCTGCCACAGTACATGTCCCGCCAGGCCGTCTGCATGGCTGCCGGCGGCGGGCGAGGCGGCGGCGTCAGACGGCGCTTAGCACGGCGGGGGCACCGCCGCCGACAGCCACGATGTGAGCCCACGGTGTGCGCTGAGGCACAGCATCGGAATGCCGGCGACAGCCAGCCGTGCTGGAGCATTTCAATGGGAGCACTACGTGCATTTTAGGGACACGCATGATTGTGCTTGTCTTATATCGCAAAAGCCCGAATAGCTTAGCCCTCATTATACGCCTTCTCCACACCAGAAACCTGACTCACGATGCATCACTCTCGTAACCTGACCGGTGATATTGGATAAAACAACGCTACACAGAGTGTGAACACGGACGAAACGTCGTACATTTGTATGCTTACATAAACAGAATTCCCGGGAAAAGACGTAACATGTCAAACATGCCGCGGAAGTTGCGTCCAGATCCAGCAGGTTGAGGCGCGGGCGGTCGATGATCCATTCGTAGCACGCAGAGTGACTCACTCTCGTACTCGGGCTTGCCCGAGTCGGCGTCGCACGTGAAGAACGTCTGGTGATCCTGGGCCGACAGGTTCATGTCGTAGTAGGTCAGGGGCTCGCGGTGTCGCGCCGACTGGAACCGCTGATATTCGGCGCCGCGGAACAGGTTCAGCGGATTCCTCCACATCTTACACTCTGCGGCCGGGCGGAGGAGACGCCGGTCAGCCCAGCGCAGACACACAGCTTGTACAGCCCCCGCGGGCGCAACGACAAGGGAACAAGTCAGAGCTCTAGCTCACACGCGCGGGAGAGAAATCCGAAAGTCGGCTCGACAACGAAATTTGGAGGCTTTCTCGCAAGAACCGGAGCAAGACAAACCCAGATAGGTCCCCCGACCCACGGCTCCATATTTCTGTACGCCGAATATAAACGTTAAAAAGCGCCAAAATGCAGCTTTGCAGCATCATATCATTTCCCGCATTTCCTAGAGAAAATTTTTGCAGGCGATGTGGCCCACAGCAATTTCGTGTTCACTAACCCAATATGTGGCGCCCTGATGCTCTCAATCGCAACGAAGGAGAGCACAGTACGAGTCGCGCGCGATACCTATGGTCCAGCACGGCCAGCTGTGCTTTCCTTTCCGACATTATGCCTGCCGTGCCACACCGCACCACTGGCCGAGTGCCGCGGCGCAGCCGGACACGCGGCCGGTACATGACAGGAAGCCTGTATCGCGACTCTGCAGGAGGCAGTTCCGGTCCGGTGCCGGACTAGTCTGGTCTCATCCCGAACCCGGATACACGCGCCGACGTGAAAGATCATCGACCACCCCGCTGTCGATACCATGCCTCCCGCCTCGTCGTAACTTCGGACAGTCTTGGTTCGGTCACACTGGATACGAAACGCTGACCCTTACAGACCAAGGAGCGTTTAAAAAGGTCGACATCGGAAAAAACATGTCCCACAGAATGCACTGCTAGCACTCAATCTGTCCTGGATCTAGCCTGCCCCCGGGTGTGACTTCAGCTCGTCTCACTGTCCGGACCGGTGCCGTCTTGATCCGGGTCAGTTAGCCCGCCCCGCAGGCACGCGGCCCTTGGCAGGGGCCCTCCTATGACGTCACATCATGCCACTACCAAAACTGATGTCCTATTCTGGCAACCCTTAAAAAATGAGTCAGGCGCTGCAGCGATTGACTATCAAAGCCACCATGTAGGTGAGTCCAAATTTCAAGGATCCCTCCCAATACAGCACAAGACACTTGATGCCGAAACAGGTAGGTTCTGTACAAAGCGGAGCATGCCACGCTCTGCTTTTGTAAGGCGCAACACGATGCATAATAGATCTAGTACCCTGATCCCTATTGGAATAAAAATGCTGGCCAGGGTGGGGGGAGGGGAAATGGAGTTTTTGAAATGCTAAGCTTGTGTTTTTCGAATTATCCTGTACATGCCACAGTTTAGCGACTTCATCTAAAAGAGAACGACAGTTGCGAACTGTACTGCAATGGAAAGGAGCTTCCCATGCATGAGTTCAGGACAAAAACCGAAGCCACATGCACAGCACAATATATCAAATAGACCTGCATATAGAAATGGCCTCGATTTGGTGCCTGAATACAATCTATGCACAAAACAATCAACCAAATTTACCTGCACAAAGAATGGTTCCTTTGGTGGTACACTAAACACTGTCACCAAAAATCAGCATCTATCTGTGACCATATTGCCTTCGATGCAAAAGACGCACCATACACGTATGCACGATGACTGCTGAATTCACGGGATTACATCATCCGATATTAAATAGAACACTACAGTTACCATGAATCCGTGGGTGGTAGCCATATCCAGTCCGTGAGTAGTTACTGTATTCCTACACTCTCAACACGCAGAGACAACATTCTACACTTTCACTCTCAACACACAGGCCACAACCCGTCCACAACCGGTCGGCACAAGCGGCGAGCGGGCGGCGGCCCGGTCAGCGCGAGAGCGCGCGCGCGACTACCTGGCGTCGGGGGCTGCCCGTCGCCGTTGTTGCTGCCATTGTCGGAGCCGTCGGAGCCATTGGCGGCGGCGCCGGCGGCGTCGGCCGTCGCGTCGCCGCCGCCCAGCCACGGGCTCAGGTGTGTCAGCGACACCTGCTCGATAAACGAGGTGCCGTACTTGCGGAAGTACCACCATTCGAAGATCTGGAACGGGGCAGCGGGCCGGCGTCAGCCGGGCGCCGAGGACATTGCGTATACAATCGAAGGCTTCTCGAACGGATATGATCATGGGGACTGCTGCCCGACACAGTATTCACGGTCGTACTTATTGAATTTCACTTGCTCTTGGAATTATTTGGCTCGTTATGATACTGATATATATATATATATATATATATATATATATATATATATATATATATATATGAAGCAACTTTCTGATGATGGCCACCCTTGATTCATGGTAGCGTAATGTAACCCGATGTAACCAATCATAGATCCATCAGTTATCATGAATATGCCCAAAGATGACAAGTGGGTCATCCACATCTCACAGCTGAAAAATATGAATAACCATTTCTTAAACAGCTAGCATCTATTGTGGAACAACTCAAATAATAAAAATACCCTCAAAACAACTCACATATCTTCAAACATCATAATATAACTTTCTAATGTAACCTCAATATCACTATTAATATGAATGTATAAGATAGCCTCAAATATCCACCAAAATAGACATGCTTTGTTTAGGAACTGAGGCACGCATCGCGCGGCATACGAAGACAGCGCAATAACACAACAATACGAGATTAGCTGTTAAAAATACAACATAGCAATTCACAATGACATGACTCACCAGAATCAGTCCCGATATCAAAGATGAAGTTCCCGTAAGAGCCACGTAAAACTTCGGGCTCAACGTGCTGAGAAACATATTCGCTGAAACAGACAGGGGCATCACGTGAGCCTAACCTCCTTATTACACTTGAACCGGCCTCGCGTCCCCGAAACAGTTAGGGAAGCACCTGCCCTGACGCACCGTCGCTAGTCACGATCGCACAGTGAGCGACAGAAAGACCCACCATTACGAGCCATCCGCCTGAGGTGCTGCACGAGCAGGCCCAGGCCGTGGGCGGCAGGCGGCGCCGGCGGCCGGGCCGGCCCCGTCCATAGCTGCCGGACGACTGAGCGCTGCTCACCGAAGCCGAAGACCCGCGAAACCGTGTCGGCCACGCAGGGCTTCAGGGGCGGCGCCGACCCTCCCCCGCTCCACCCCTCTCCCCACACATGCAGCAGGTGGGGGCATGACCTCCGCACACCGAGACCGGGTGGCGCCTGTCGCATGATGTGCCTATGCTCGTGGAAGGAAGTACAGGACTATGAGAGCACCATATAAACTTATTCTAAAAGCTCCAAAAATGCTTCAGTTCAATTCCATGACACATCAGTCCTTGTTGACACACAAGACAAATCAAAAGTCCTTATAATTTTCGTAGGGTACAAGTAGCCTCAGCTTGCCAATGTCATAACAGGCAGTCATTTTGACATGTATGAACTTACCCATGTTCATGCCAAATTCTTCAAACCTTCATGCATTGCTGAAACAAGGTAGATATTGTCATCTGAAGCAAAGCCACTGGGTGAAAAACATGAGGGTGAAAGAAAAGCAGCCCCTAGCAGCAGGACAGGAAGCTTCCTAAAAAGTTAAACATTTTGAATGAAACTCACTCCATTTTGATGAAGCAATAGCAATAGCCTGCTGTTAAGTCTTCCCATGGAAACAGGCCACTGTTGATTTCCTTTGTCTTCATATAGCTGGCTAAACAAAACAAACACCTGAGCCAGGGTGTCACTGACCCTTCCATTTGGTTATCAAGTTTAGGCATGGCTGCATCGCAGAAGGAAAGGGGATGGCAAGACAAGTTTCCAATCTTCATATGATTTAACAGTATGCCCATGAAACTGTGTGGAAAGGGACATCTTAAAAAGTCTGATGTCCACTCACAGGACTTTTGATAATGACAATGATCTTTGACTTCACAGCCTGGTGCAAAACTGCCCCACAGTTCAGTCAGGCCACTTGAGTGGTGGATCAATGTCCCCACACCAACATGTGGTTAGCAAGGACTGGTGATGTCTACAGCCTTTGATGCTTGGAGGTTCAACCACTGATCTGTAGGGTATAAGCTCCTGCTTTGAAGGGTCAAACTCACAACTTGGAGATGAATAATAAGAAACAACACAACCAGAGTGACACCAGGGGCCAATCCCCTATGCATGACATCCATGGTAAGGACTCCAATTTTGATGTAACTTAAGTAAACATTCATGTGATTGAATGAAGGAACTATATAGTGCAAGCTATAACCCAAATCACAATGCTGCAGGTCAGAAACTTTGCAATTTTACAGTTCCTAATGACACAGCAATAATATATTCATTGATTGTTTTGCTGTTTTTTACAACTGTTTTCTGCTTTATACTTTTGCTGTTTTACTTATTCAGTGGAGCAAAATGAGGTGAAACCACATTTTTTCTATCTGAAGTCCATGCTTATGTAGAAGGGTCACACATCATGCAGTATGGCTGGTCCAAGTCAAGGGAAAAACATATGCAACCAGGAGACCATATGGGTCCACTAAATAATTTCCTGGCTCATCAACCTTAATTTTGAAGTGCAACAGGCTTTCTGCCTTTATTTTCAGTAGTGATGATTGTACATCATGTATCAACTATACTCTAACTAAATTTGAGAGGCAGATTGCACAGCTTAACCTGCCATGGCCTCAAAGACTCAAACAGAAAGAAGCACATGCTGATGACTCTCGCCACTCTAGCCCAATATAACAGGTGGGGTGCATCAGACTAATGTAAGAAGCTTTTAATGTTACACACAGGACTGCAATCCTCCATATTTACAAAGCCCAGGGGCACCAATAATATTTACCAACCATCCTAAAACCTCACAACTAGTAGATAAGAGAAAGTATGCACAGAACTAAGGATGTATTATATAGCTAGTTTACCTAAATATGACAGGAAGCTTATAGCTTGGTGACATGACTTGTTGGCAAGGCCAGAATTTTAGGTATTTGTCAAGGCTTTGCTATCTCAGAAATGTGTTTGAATACTGGACTAAAAACATGCATTTTCAATATTCATTTCAATGAAAAGTCTGCTTCCTGCAGGTATCGCAGAAGCAAACCATGCTTTTATTCTAGTTAATGATCCTTGCTTATTTCTTAAGGCTCATCACCAGATGGCAATCCATGGCTGAATCTATGTACTTGTCCCTCAGAATCAGAGATGTTTCTGAGACACAGCACTATATGTTCAGATGCATATGCTTGTAAAACAAGAAGCATGTAAAGAGAGTTTCAGCTTTGAAACATTTGTACATATGTAGAAACAATGGACAGTGATTGGTGCCCTGTAGCATTGCAATGGTTGACTGATGTCCACAGTCTTGTGGTTAGCCTATATTCAAATGACTCACTTTAAAGCTGAGCTTACTCTCAGTAGAACTAAACACTAAATTTGATGACAACAGGTTCTTTTTCACCACATGTATGCCTTAAAATGTTGATACCAGATATTTCTAATCTTATCAGTTGCCATTTTCAGATACATGCTTTGATCTTATCTGAAAAGAATTAGGAATATCCACATGTCAAGCAAAATAGGTCTTCTACATCGAACCCACACTTAATCATCACTTGTAGGTGGGATGGGGATTCAGAAAATGAGCAGACACCACTGCCGCTGGTCAAGGCTTTGTGCTAGGGGGCGAAACATGTGTCGCACACATATGTCACCATATCCAGAACTTCAATTGACAGAATACCACATCCAAATGCGAGCTTTTGCTTTACAACTCCCGCAACATTTATCCAAAAATAAGCATGTTATCATCGATAGTCTGGTGGACAATTCAGCTCAGCATGTGTTTTATCAGCTTGCTCAGTCTTCAACGACGTCGCAAATACCCAGCAGGGATTTCCACGTGTGAAACACCGATAAAGTAGTTACTCATGACACATATAAAAATATCACTGCATTTCGCACAACTTGCACCCATCCTTACCACACAACCAGCACGAGACAGTCGGCAATGTTGCGATCAGACGGGGCTGCTGCCAGTTTTCGTATGTTTTTAGTATATAGTAAAAGTAGCACTTATTCCATATACCATTGCATAGCCAAGAAGTACTGAGTGCAGAAAATGGCAAACACGCTACTTTATTTTATGAAATTTTCTTTGAAGCTAAGAAATGGCCATAGTAGGGTACATTACAGTGTACTACCTTGAGTCAGTTCCCTATCTTACCACCTCCCAGCACCAGCTTTGGTATATATAACAAGTATCTTAAAACCTACCGTCGGATTTTTACATTCATGACACCTTTGTTTCATTTACGATACGACTGTGTCTAAACAGCTGTCTCAGTCTAGCTTATGAAAATGTGCGTGATGCGGCGCAGAACACCCGGGGTGTACGTGGTTGGACTGGTGGGTACGGTGGTAGCTTTGTTCATGAACGATATACTAGTATTTGTCTTAGAAATTGCATGAAATGAAAAAAGATGGAATTCGTTGTCATTTTGTATTGAAAGACGCATAGGCCAAGTCGATCAGCCTGACTGGAATATGCTTCTTCGGGTCGAATGTTTATGTGCTAAACGGCGAACACGTCCATAAGCACATGTCCTGATATAGATCTGGCGTTTTTTATGTAGACTTTAACAAGAAAGCATGCTTTTCCGTTTTGACATATTTCTTTTTATTTAAATCTCGAGCTGTGTGGAATTGCATTAAACACTATGATGAACCTTAAGTCTGATGCACAAGTGTAAAAGGATATTTTTGTCACATATTGATCCTTATTGTCAATGGGACAGTACTGATATATGGCAGTCAGATGGCTGGAAAAGATAAAATTGATGACTGACCATTGGCTGGAAGAGAAGGTGTTAAATTTGGTCTGTTCCCATGACTCCTTCCAAAAAAGATGCTATTAGTTTGGAGAAGCTTGGAATCTCCTCCAGGAGACTCCAATCTCCAAGAGAGAGGAGGAGGAGCTCTTCATCTGCATCAAATCTACAACTACAGGAACAATTTTGGAAGAGGTAACAGCTGTCTGTATATCTTCCTAAACAGCTTTGGCACATTTACTGTAAATGATTGATATAAAAGGTATATTTTAATTATATATAAAAGGTAAAAGGTTTATATAGATATAAATCTGAAAATAGTACCTTTACATTTAATTTACTTGCACCAATTTTCTCATCTGTCCTTTTTTCTGTTATGTGACAACAAATTGAAGGTATGAATGAACCATGCCACTATTATCTGCTATAGCCTCCTCCATAATATAGCCTCCATATAGCCTCCTCTGAGAAACCACCTCCCTTATCAGAGGAGGCAAGAGTAGGTTCAGGGTTTTTCAACTTGGAGGTGCTTGGAGGAGGTTGCAACCCCAACTCATGCTTGAGGGCTCATAAAATACATGCAAAGCTTTTTATTTTCCCTGATAAAATTTGTCCCAATGCTGTACCCAGGGAGGCTTACCTGGCAGGCCATTGCACATGATTTGCAGCTCTCCCAAACAGGTAATAATCCATCTGAAAGTTGCTAACCATTGCCAGTTTCAGGTTTTGCGAACTATCCTAGTGTGTTGCCCATGCTTTGCACATTGCCTGCACATACTAGTGCATTTGTGGCACCTTCCATGGGTAAAACTAGAGAGGTGCTCAACATAATGTATAGTGTTTGTGTATGCAAACCCTATTTGGATTGCCATAGCAGTAAAGATAAGCTTGACCATGGGGTACATCAGAATTTTAATATTGGAAAACAATTTGAATGGGAGTGAAATCCCAAATTGAGAACATGAAGTTAGGGATCACCAAGTTTTTTAGATATAGGTACATTTGTACCCACACAAACCTACACTGGAAATGCAACTAAATCTATAAGACCACTGCTTCATCAAGAATGAGATCAAATTCCTGACATGCATCACCTGAACTGGCCAGCCCTGGGCCAGGAAATCATCTGGCTGACAAGGGGCATTAGTTCGCACATTATCATTTTTATGCATAGATGACCAATCCCAAAACAAAATTCACCCAAAATACTTCTTAGTGTACACATATTGGAATTGTCGCCATAGCGTCATTACTTGGGAACATTTCCCACATAAATAATTGGGGATGATTGAGTATTTGTGTCATTGAAAAGTAATTGCTTAGGCTGTTTTCTTCATTACTATGATTGTGTGCCTTGGATTTGCCCACCTTTCAGTTGTTGAGCTCTGTGAAATGTGATAGACAGGGACATGGAAGACTGTGTTGATTTACTGACATATTATTATAATTTGTACCCTTTATTTCAGGTGCTGACATGCCAACACCACACTAGATGTCTGTAGAATATCTGGAAGAAACAGATCCTGTTATATAGCACAGTAATTCTCATTTATTCAGATGGCAAATACTGACCTTAGATCCCTGTTCCATACAAACAGGTAATATTTTCAGTACCATGCTGCATAGGTTTGGTGCAAAATTTTCTTGATTTCCCTTGTCCCTTGAACTCTGCAAGGGATCTGCAATGCTGTTGTGTGTCATTTGAAGAGCTTGAATCCCTTTTTTCCTCTCAGTGTTCTCCTTGCCCCTCTCATATTGTAAAGGTATGGGCAGGCTCCATATGACATTGGTTGGAGACTTGTGGCTCATGTGTTTGAAGCGTACTTCGAATCTCTGCATGGTGCCGAAGCCGCCGTCGCCACGCTTGGGCGTCGGCGCCCATAGGCATAACGCAGTTGATCGTGTCTTGCCAGGTAACCAAGCTGCCAAAGATCAATGTCGTGAACTGTACCGCAGACTCCAGTCCTTAAACGCCGCACGTGGGCGGTGTTCTGCATGTCTAGGGCCCCATACCGCGGATATCGGTTGTCTTCGGCCGACGTGAGACCTGACCGATGTGAGGCGGACATGAGACGGACGTGAGACGCCCCGTCGCCGGCGTCGGACGGCGGCAGGCAGCCGCTGTCGGCACTGCCTGACCGCGTCCCCCTCCTGTCCAGGCTGCCCTCGGGCGTGCCGCTGCTGCTCTGCCTGCTGTACACGCCGCTCGGACTCGGCCTGCTGGTGGTGCGGCTGTTCATCAGTGTCCAGGCGCTGCTGGCCTTCACAGTGTTCCACTCGGATGGCGTGCTGCGCAGGTAAGACGGCACGGAGCGGTGCTCGGAGGCCGCACTGCCCTCGCCGCCGCCCTGCGTGCGGGAATGATGTCCCGTGGTCTGCTCTGATGGGAGGAAAGGTTAATGGGCTCAGGCGACTTCGCCTGCCTCCCGGTGCCGCACTCCGTGTGTATTGCCTCTTGGCGTGGGTCCAGTTAGCATTATAACGGTCGCGGGCCGTGTGTTGGCAGTGTGGTGATGCGGGTGATGTCGGCCGTGCTGGGCGTGTTCGTGCGCGTGGAGCCGGGCTGCACGCCCGACGGCCAGCCCCGCCTGCTGCTGGCAAACCACGTCTCCTGCCTGGACCCGCTGGCGCTGCAGCTGGCCGCGCCGTGCGACTCGGTGAGCGGGCCCGCCGGCCGGCGCATGCACTCTGAGCTGTTGTGCTTCAGTCTGTCAGCGCGGCAGCCCCGTCACCCGGCAAGCCCACGTGACATTGTCCCCGTCCGTTGGAGCTGTCAGGTCTAGATCTTCGAGGAGCTGTGCATCCAGCAGCTCCCAGCCGGTCTGTTGGGAATGCGTCTTGCCTTTTGCGCGCGTTCAAAGGCATGTTTTGAATCAAATTGGCAGGCTCAACATGGCGGCTGTCATGTTTGCGTGCCCTGTGTTGAGTTCAGGCTGTTTTTCTTGCGCTGTTTGAACACTTCCACAACGGATGCTGCAGTGTCATTTATGTTTGTCGTAACGCGTGCTCCATAATGCTGGTAACCACATTTTACGGGGCTGTGAGTCCGTTGTCAGTCTATCCTCTGAGTGTGAACCCGACACCGTATCCTGTCTGACTGCCTTCGGCTTCAGCTGCACTGTGTATCTCACATTGTCGTGTAAAGGACGAACATGGCGGTCCGCTCTCTGAGCTGCTGCTGTGCACCTCAAGGTGTGCTCTGTAGCCCCACGTGACCCGTGCCCGCCGCCCGCAGGCCTGCTCGGCCGGCACGTGGCCGGTCGTGCGGCATGCCCTGCGGTGCCGGGTGGTGGCCTCGCCAGAAGCAGTCGAGCGGTGCGTGACGGAGGAGGGCCGCGCCCTGCTGCTGCAGCCGGAGGGCGCCAACACCAGCGGTCGCGCCGGACTGCTCACGTGAGATTCACCGACACGCTGCCGCCGGGTGGTGAACTGGGCCGCTGGGTCGCACTGATCGAGCGTGAACCGGCATGTGGGCCGATGCCGCCCACCCTTTGAACCGATCTTATGGTACATGAGTGCCTTGTGTGAGTGTTTGAACCAATGACGACGCAGCATGACCTCGGAGCGGTACAGCTGCTCATGTTCGGAGTGAACAGGGTCGGTGCTGTCGCCAGATTCTCGGCCCAGTGCGTGCCCCGCTCGTTGGAGGTGCAGCCGGTGGCACTGCGCGCGCAGCGGCCGCCGCTGACTGACGTCAGTATCAGCACGCTGGCGTCGTCAACCTTCTCCGACCTGCTCTACTTCCTGTTCGTGCCAGGCACTCTGTTCACCGTCAGGTGAGAGGATGCACCCAGGGATCATAAATGGCCGGGTAGTTAGCGCTGGAGCTCTTGCGGGGGCAGTCTGGATCTGTAGCCCGGGTGCGCCATGACCCCTGGTCGCTAACATGACTGCCGTGGTCGCTGGCGCCCCAGAAAACGCTGCGCGATGACGTGCGTCGTGACAATTGAAAAGGACACGCACCGGAAGATCGCCGACTGTTCTGGGTCAGACATTGAACCTCAAAGACGGCCACGCGTTGGCTCTCGGGGACTGACGGATCTCGAGCATTAGACCTCAAAGACGCCGCGCATGCACTCTCAGGGACTGACGGATCTCGGGTATTAGACCTCAGAGACGGCCACGCATGCACTCTCGGGGAGTGACGGATCTCGGTCATCAAACCTCAGAGGCGGCCTCGCATGCACTCCCAGGAACTGGCGTGCGGTGTGCTTTGAATGGGCATGGGATTACTCGGGACGGGCACTGGTGATGCTTTGGACTGGCGTAGGCTGCTCGCGGACACCGTTCTGGTAGCTGAGGCCAGGTCACTGCTTCGTCTACATGCGTCATAAATTGATTGCTTCGACGATGTAGTGCTGTAATGTATTTCAGCAATGCATGTTAACGTAATGTTTAATTCGTGCTGAAGCAATGGAGTTTGGTTGCATGATGTGCTGTTACCGTTATTTTGCAAGTTACATTGAAATGAAAGATTCATATCACAAGATATTTCAGTGGGTGGGCTTGCTATTTCGTCTCGTTAATCGATAATGTTAAGTTGACCTGCATATTAATTGGTGTATTGTTTGGTTGTTTCAGCTTTCTGAAGCCAATGAAAATGCAAGAGACTGAGACGACCGCGGAATTCTTGGAGCGTATCCGACTTGCAATTGCGCTTCATCTGAAAATAACACCCACCAAATTCTCATCTGGTGACAAAGTAAGCCTTATGGAACATCATCGTTTGCTAAATGAATCTCATATTGTCGATCCCTACCTGCGCGTTTTGATGCATCTGGAAATTGTGGCAAAAAAATGGCCGACAAATTTTATGCTTCCCAGCTGTACCTACCGTGTGCGATCATTATACACCAGCCGACCCAGTGGGGCAATTTTGTTAATGCATACTAACAGCCGAGACAAAAATCTGGTCTGTGCAGACTAGTCTCCCAGATGTTTTGCAGGCGTAGTGAATTAAGTTTTTTGCATGTGACAGCCGGTACCATCAATTTGTATTGTGCTTTGTCTCGGTTGGAAACCAGTCTAGACTGGGCGGTTGGTGATAGGCTGTGGGTGGAAACGAATGAGGTGAACTCACGACCACTCCGTGCTTCCATTTTTATCATGTGGATGACAATCTGATCATGTTTCGCCACTAACGGTAGTTAGTGGTGAAATGGCGTGTATGCCTGTATACACACATCGCACCGACGGCGTGGAACCATCAGCGCTCCGTGCAGCGCCGACTCTTCGTTGCCTGTTGACAACGAGCATCTGTGTCTTTGCAGGCGGAGCTGGTGAAACGCGAGACGTTCCGCGCCGTGCCGCGCCGAAGCCGGCCGCCGGGCCCCAGCCCCGAGCTGCAGCGCATGGCCACCCAGGTCAAGGAGGTGCTGCCCCGAGTCCCGCTCACCACTATCGTCGATGACCTGAGTGAGTGACCGGGGCCAGGTCGTCCGGCGGTGGTGCGTCTGTTGGGCCTGACCAGGAAGTGTAAGAGTGCACGGCACCACGCATCTCCGCCGGCCGCAGATGATGGTACCCCTCCACAATGTATGCTGCTCTGCTGCAGTTTCTTCCCCCCACCACACTCGTCTCGCGGTGTCATGTGCCGCGTCTGACGCATTGGAGACACATTTTTGCAACCCGGTTCTTTGATAAGGACTGAAAGAGTTGAACGGTGTTGACTACATAGCATGGCGTAGGTTTTTTGCCATGCGGCCTGGTCAAGTGTGCTGATTATTTTGGAAATAGGAAATATTATGGCACCTTGTTTGCGTTGTCCTCAAAATGCAAGCCTGCAAACAGCGATTTGCGGAATCATAGGCTGCACGAATCTGGAGCTGATCATTGATTGTTATGTGTGATATATCCGTGACATTGGACAAAGATTGCTTCAAGCCTTCCAGTCCTGAATGAAGCTGAGCGGCGTCATCCTAGCCGTTCCCATCGCGTGCCCACAGAACGCACGCGCAGCGTGGACCAGACGATCGCCAACCTGCTGGAGGGCGTGGTGCGATACGTGCCGGAGCCGCCGCCGCCGACGGCGCCGGCGGTGCCTCCCTCGGCGGCGCCCCCGCCCGCGGCGGCGCCGATCGGTCCGGGCGGCACCGACCTGCGCACGGGCGCCGACGAGTTCGCGCGCACTTCTGCCGGCCGCCAGCTGTCGTTCGAGGAGCGCAAGCGGAGGCTTTTCGAGAACGCCCGGCGGCGCTACATTGAGCAGCACGGACTCAAAGTGCCCGGCTACAACTGCTGAGCGCGTGATGTGTGCGTCGTTGCCGCCTGGGAATACAGGCGATGGCGGACGATAGGTGAATGGATGGCGCAAGGCCCCTCCCCACGCCCATGAAAGATCATTGTTTGCTTTCCCTAAACAGTGAACGTCTTCCGAGTTTAGAGACCTGACAGGGTTTGGTATCTCGTACGTGAAAATTTAATGCATTTGACTTGCTGTGGTCAAAACCAGCACTCGGGATGTGTCTCGGGGCTCTTGAGTTAAGCAGTGCCTTCATCATAATTGTCGCATATATTGACAGTTAACTGGGCTTTGGTGAAGAGAATCATCTGAATCAAATGGAATTCCACCCATTGGATCAGCTCACTGGCTCGAACTGAACCTAATTTGACAGAGCCAAGCATAAAAAACGTACAAGGTGGAGGGCACTGTCTCGCGCCACCCTGGAGCAACCGCTGGTTATTTACTCACTGCCTGTTTCTTTCTCATAGGGGTATGCGGCATGAAAAGCTGTCCAGTTGTTATGTAACATATTCCAAATGTTTCAAGATTGGGGAAGTTCCAGCAATTCTGGATCATGCCTGCATTTCTTTGATAAGCCATAACCTGAGCATGAACCAGTGACGTAAATGCGTAATGCTTTTCATGTCATAGGAAAGGAACCCAATAATGTTGCCCTCAAGGCATCAGGCTTATCATTTGGAGGCTCCTTGTGTATGCTGGCACGTACCCAGGTGTCGGGCATCTTGTGTGCAATGTTGGCAGGTGGTAAATAATTGTGTCAGTGCACTGTGCTGTGGTCGGGATACTGGTACTTTGTGGCGGATGACGACTTCGGAATGTGTGGGACAACTGGTTGTCCGTTTCAGTTATTTTTTGTTTCTGTGGGCAAGCATTACATAATCTGTTTGGCATGGGATAAAATGTATTTTATCATTTAGATAACTACCTGTTTTTGGGTAATGGCTCAGAACTGATTGGTTTCATAACTGTGTAAAAAAGGCTGTAATTTAAAAATGTGCGTGATACAGATTAGGCCCCTGAAATAGAATATCCTGGCACTAACGTGCAACCTGTATTCTGTTTGCTTCCACGTGCGAATCATGAATATATGACGTCGCCACCACCATGCTGCCTACTGTTGGTCGGTTTTGTGCGGAAGGGTACATAATGCTTGCTATGAGAGCATGCCAACAGCAAGGAAGGAGAGGGCAGGATTCTGACAATGAACAGTTATGGGATCTGATCTCCCTTGCTATCTGTTAGATACTCCCGAAGGTTCGCCATGCGACGAGCGCGCCACGAATCTGACTCCCAGCACTATGCTAGCAATCCAACACTGGGCCAGTGGTGGACCTTTTTCAGAGATGGGCTCAACAGATGGAGAAGGGAATGTCCAGGCCGCTAGATTACGAATGAGCGGGGCGTCTGGGTTATACCGGTTCACGCCATGCCGTTATTGTCTTCATTTGGTCTGGTTTCCATTTCAATTTAGAGCCATTTCAGAGCTATATGACAAAACAGGAGTAAGCAGTGGGGCAATACTGCGGCCATGGTGGAGACCTACCGACCGCCAAGCGTTATCTAGCACGGGAACTTTCTTCGGGTGCGTGTTCGAGGGCTTCGGCGTGACTCCCGCCAGGGTGTCCATAGAGCCAGTACGCAGCGGTACTGCCCCGACATTGTCAGTAGCAAGGACGGAGCGTGAAGACCACAGAGCGGGTTACCTGCATCTGCCCTACGTTGGCACTTGGCATTTGCAGGGAATCCCATGGGAGGAAATACGTTCAGAATACTCAGGTGCAGCCGAAGGAGGGGGTTCCGCCTTAGGCCCTATTTTTTTAATTTTCTCACTAGAAAGCTTCTGACAAAAAGTTGCAAACCATCGTGATATGACCTTACTGCACTCCACCCCATTAGAAAACCTGGCTGCATCACTGGCATATTACATAGGCAGATATACGCGCCCAGAACGCTTCGACCACACGTACACATAAAGCCAAGCCCTCGTGTGGGGTGGAGTACCAAAGTATACCCAGCCAATTGAAACTCCCGCCACTATGCTTACCTCAGTTTCAGCACCAAGCTATTTTCAGCTTATCGACCACACTCAATTAAATATAAAAAAGATGATCTGCTGAAATTAAACTGAATTTCGAAAGGGAAAGCTGTAGATCTGTTTTACACTTTTTCATAACAAGCACTTTCAACCATCAGCACTATCTGCACAAATACGCATTTGTAAACCCTTATTCTTCAATAGTCATGCGCAGAAAGTATGATATTATTTAGTCCATCTCTGATAATTATTTTTACGCCAAAACATAAAATCATGTATGATTGGCATAAAAATCTTAATGCAACATCATAAATTTGCTGACCTATAACATTAGTGATTGATATTTAAAAACTATATTCTTTGAAACGAAATACTGAACGTTCGTTGCCCGTCCCCCGCATTCATTTGAAAAGTTGGCGCTCGTGTTTGTGGGCAGCGTTGTGGGTACCGATGTGTTTGGATGTTGTTTTACCGTAATAAATATCTACCATTTTCCCTAGCTTGGAGCATTTTAAGGTGAGTTTGGGGTTTCTCATTAAACCTTGATAAGTTTTTTGGATTCGGTCGAAACATTCAATCTAGGTTTGTACGTAATGTGTCAGTGGTTGTAATAGTAACGGCTTGCGTAATGTAAAATGAGTTAGGGGCTAAGCTGTGAAAGATTATGAAACGTACCTGAAAAATCTGCGATTAAATAGGTTTTTGTCCGAAATCGGTCCGCCTTTCTCAAGGTTTGGGGGGGGGGACTGAAGTCCTATACATTCGAAAAGGAAGCTACATCCCTGTGTAAGGTGACCAAAGCGGTGGGGAGACAAATACCCACTTGCCGAGTAGATGCACGGTGATTAATCGAATCATGGTGCTGGTGATAAGTGTGATAAGTCAGCCAATGTCTATGATTTAAATCAACATGCTTTAGTCATTTTGCCTTGGATTTAAGACAATGATCAAGGATTCAATGTTTGGATTCAACCACACACATTTGTAATGCCCTGATGTAATGTGATTATGCAGGCAGAATGTGTTTTAAACTGCAGAATATGTAGTTATTTGCTAACACTCATGTCTGCCACATTTACACCTTGTTTACTGCCCTATTTACCCCCCCCCCCCCTCCCCTCTCCATCCTTCAGCTGCATGTATGGGTATTTTCAAGGTATTTCCTCCAATGGGATTCCCTGAGATGCCATCTGCCAACAGGAGGCAGGTGTGGGTGACCGGCCCTGTGGTCTTCATTCATGCTCCACTCTTACAACTGACAATGCAGTGTACATACAAAACATGTTTATTCATGATGGTAGATCAGCCAATAGTTATGATTTAAATCAGCATGCTTCAGCTCCTTTGCCTAGGATTCAAAGCAACACACACATTTGGGATGTCCTGATCTAATGTGATTATGCAGACAGTTGGTTTCAAGATGCTGAATATGTAGCCATTTACCATCATTCATGTCTGTCACATTTACATATTGTTTACTGTTGCATTTACTGAATGTGATTCCCTCATTGTTTCTGAAACTTCACCATTCATATCATGTACCTAGGTAGCTTGTAATACATTATTTGTATGTACCTGATGCATAGCATAATTCTGCTTGTATCCCATTACCCAACATACCACCATGTAAGTAATTCAACAAGAGTGAAATAGAGGGGTGCTGGCAGTGTAGTGGTTAACGTGTCTGCGTTAACCGCTACACGTCTGGGAAACCAGAGGTACCGGTTCGATTCCCCGCGGTGCCCGCCCTTCCTGCCAGGGTGAGAGGCAGGTGACGCCATATAGCCTCAGCAGCTGAGTGCGTTGTAAGGTCCCAATGACATAAAAAGAGTGAAATAGAGCCTTTTAAGAACCTGTACAATATGATAATGAAATTGGCTGACATTTAGTATGCAAGGTTTAGCATACATTACTTATTTTATATTATTGTACATTCATACCTTATCAAAAATTATGATTGCAATGTTGCGTATGATCTGTATTATTTTATCACACATACATTATCCATTATATATTTCATGCTAAAGCAGCTGAGTTGTGTGAAAGTTTATTGGCTCAGATTTATCTTGCAAGATGCTTTTCAATGCGATCCTCAGGATTTACATTTTTGTGTCGGTGCTCCCAGTGAAAGATATACTCTTCAGCAAAACAAATATTGTGGGTATTTTACCCAAACCTGTATGTGTGACCTTGTGTTGCCATTGAGATGTTTCCAGGGATGCATTCCAATGTCACTATTGACAATTGTATCCCGTTTTCAGTGTGCACCAATGGCGCACGGCTATGTGGTCGTGGTGAGGCGCAGTGGAGCGGAGGGCTCTTCGTTCCCTGTGGTGACCGACAGCTGCCTGATAGGGCGTCACTCTGAGTGTGATGTCCGCGTCCAGCTATCCACAGTCTCTCGACAGCACTGCCGACTGGACATCAGCCCCGATGGAGAGGTGAGAGTCACATGGAATTGCATCAATCTGCTGGGAAGAGGAGTGGTGGGAGGGCGGTACACGAGGAGGTGGGTGTTGAGGGAGCGGACAGGGCAAGGAGCTAGAGCCTACCGGCTGGGTCACTGGTGATTGCGTCGTTCATCTTCTGCCGGAGCTGGGAGCTGAGGGGACGCTTCGCCCCTACACGCCCCAGCCGGTGCCCCTGCGAGGGAGTCTGGTCAGACCAGTTGTGCAAGGCAAAATTGGCGAATTTAGGTCAAACCTCTCCTTAAGACTACACTTTGACGATAAGGAAGCAGCATTGAATGTCCGTCACGTTAAATAATACGCCGATAGTAGCCCTTCGGTATGTGTGTGTATGTAAGATCCGTGTTGTGATAGGTCAGGTTGTACGCTCAGTGTGGGCTTCACTTCGTAATCTCACAAGTTAAGTATGACATGGCAGTGAAACATTTTGGATAACCATTATCACACTACATCCAAGTGTTGGTTTAGGTAATTTTAAACTGGTTTTTGAGAGGTCCTTTTTTCTGTAGATATCTTTGACATCCATTTGACCCTTTTTTGTGCGATAAAAATGGATCTTGCTGTGGTATGATGATACAGCAGGCCAATGGAGGATTTCTTTATTAGTTTCTAGAGAGTCAAATGAAAACAGAGTAGCTCAAGTGTGTGTTTTACTTCTCCAACAAATGTACGCGTTGAAAGTGAAGTAAAGTGCGCGTAAATGTCGTCAGTAAGCTTATCAACAACAAAGTAAGTGATGCGTATCTGTCAGAAGATACACCCCCCCCCCCCCTTACACCTGCCCTCAAAGACACAAACGCGAAAATTCCAGACATGTGCTTGGAGACGCAATGATTTCGAATTGGCGACAATTGTCATGCAGCTATTTGGGAGCCGAAAGGAGAAGCGCGGAGACTGTCTCCCAAGTCAATGGGAGTGATGCTCAGCTGTTATATATCTGCTAATGATACGCGCTTTTTGCTATGGCTGCTGTAAATCGCCGAAGCTTTTCCGATGACATGGCACTTTCGCTGAGTTTCGTAGCTGCTAATTTCTGGTTATTTCTAGCGCTTACACTGCTGGATTACATCGATTTGTGTATCATTGTAGCGTAACTTAAGCATATTTCTGCTTATGGCCGCGTAGGATTTTGAAGTAACATAAAGTACGTTGTCATGAATACTTATAAAGGTTCTGGCGTTTGGATTTATCCTCGCTACTGAAAATTACGGCGTCATTCCCTTCTTAATCCCAAGTTCACTGGGCTTCCTAGCCGCATGTAATATGAGGGCCAAAGCTTAGCATTATCATGTGGTGTTTCATTTCAGATCGTATCTATCCTATGCCTTTTGAGCTTGTACTGTTTGCCGCATCCGTGTCGTATCGCCCTGCTCGTACAATCGTAGGCCGACCGTGTCATGCGACATTTGGCTTACACTGCTTTACTTTGCGACCACTTTCCATGACGATATTTCTCCGGACGATGTTATCCCGTGTGAACGTATGCTTTATTCGTCAGCGTACGATCCGACCCCACACTATCTTGAAGCACGGGGTGTATCAAGTACGGGGTCTATCAATGGCGACATTTTCTTCGGTGATCCCCAGTCTCTACGAACCGTTGCTACGATCTTTCTGTGCCATCATTGGAGCATCATGTTTTCTTCGTGTTTTGTTCGTTTTTTTTCCTACGGTCTTCACGACCTCTTGACGCAATCACATACCATGTTGTGATTTATCTTCAACGTCACATTTTCGTCGTGTTTTCGATGTTTTCACAATGTTTGATGTTTTCTTGTACGCGATACGTGTTGGCGTTTGTTTTTTATATTTAAGCCAAACGTAAGTCGTTGGCTACCAATATCCATTTGTTTTGGTCCACTGCCCTTACATCGCACAAGCAAATTCATATTACGCTTGCTCACACTGGTTTTGCTGAGTATAAACAAGGAAGATCTTGCGCTGCCGGTTTTTCGCCATCGTGAACTCAGAGTTTGTATGCCAGTTTGTGTTTAACGGGACGTTGGTATGTCGCGACGGCGTACCCACTTCCGATTCCATGGGCGGACCGATATGAATCACATGCCGTCTGACCAATCGTCCTTGGCCGTCCGCCAGGCTCGTTTGACGACACTGGCGAGCGTGAATCCGCCGATGCTGAACGGCAAGGAGGTGCCGCGGGAGCAGCCGCAGCCGCTGCGGCACGGCGACGTGTTCACGGTGGGCGAGCGCTCGTTCCGCTGGAACTACCCGGAGGGCTCGCCGCTGTGGCTGGAGCCGGAGCCGGAGCCGTCGGCGGGCGGCGAGGGCTTGCTCGACCGGCCGCAGCGCCGCTCCTCGGGCCGGTCGCCGGCCGCCGTCGGCGCGAAGGCGGTCCGCTCGCCCGGTCCTGCCGCCGAGAAGGAGAACGATCCGGGCCAGGGGCGCGGCGACGCCGACTGCACGCTAGACACCTCCTCGGCCGCCGCCGCCGACACCGCCGCCACTGCCGCCTCTGAAGGTAACCGCTTCTTCTGGCTGGGCGTGGGCTGCTGTGTGGTGGCTGCCGCGCTGATGGTCGTGTGCGCGCGGGGCCCGAAGGAGCCGACCATACGCCTGAATCGGGCCTGAGCGTGCCCGCGCCCGACACGACCGACGAGTGTCGAGTGATAACCGAGGCCGATAGCCTGGCTGTCCCCTGCCTGCGTTCCGTTGAGCTGGACCGGCTGTACCCAGTCAGTCCACGCAGGTAGTGGCAGGGTGTCACCTTTGGTAGTGCTGTGATGGTAGGCTGTCTGGGGTGCGGCACCGGGCCATTCATTCTCCGAATTCAAGTGATAGTCGAAGTACAAATTTACTATTTAAATCTAGTGTATACATTTTGAAATTAATACATGCTCTTAAGATTCCTGTTGTGTCGATAATGGGACAGATTCCTGGGATTGGACCTCATGATTGCTGCAAACTCCACCTTCGACCGGTGGTTGTAACGGGATGATAATACATCTGCATCTGATATTGAACAGCAGCTCATTTTATTAGATTACCGTTCCATGACGGAAAGTCTCATAAAACAGTGCAGAACGGGTTTCGTGTTGGTATGTCAAACCAATATGAGGCATAACGGGGGGGGGGGGGGGGGGGGTCTGAAACATTTTGCCTTTTGCCGTTCTTAAGGGAGCTGAAAGTGGCTGGGCCAGCGAGAAAACTCCTCGTTTTGTTTCGTCTAGAACGAGCAGAAGTCGTGCTGTGGAGGAGATTTTCCACCCTCCAACTAATCTCGAACAATAAATATTGCCTTCTCCGCTCCCCGTTTTCCCGTCTCCTTTCCTCTGCTCCCCATCGTCTTTGGCCAGCACGCTGTGAACTGAAGCACTGCTATACTTAAAGTACCACCACCGTGTGCTCGCGCCCTAAAGAGCCTACAACAAGGCCAAATCTTTACTGAATTGGAGCAGCATAAGGGGAGAGCTCTCGGAAATGATGATGTCAGATGAATTGGAGAGAAGTTTGCCGCGCCGGATGTAAAAGCTTAAAAAACAGATCCAATCCCTTTCTGCCCAGTGTGAGAATCAAATAATCCCAGCATCTCACCAAATCCGTTGGGTTAATGCTGCCGTGGGCCGCCGGAAATCTACCTGGTAGCTAAAGATGGTACGGTCTCGAAAAACGACATGCTGCAGCTTAATTACTCGAGTTTCACCGAGAACGAGTGAAGACTTAAGTGCCGACATGACAAGTGGGGACATTAGAACGAAGGTTATTCCTCTGGACAAAGCGCCTGATTGTGAACGAAACTGCGAGGAACGGCGTCAGAAAGTCATGTCGTTCAGTGAAGTCCGAATGCCAGCTAGGTACAAACGCAAGCTTAAACACAGCAATCTTACTAATCACGCATTAAACAGCGGAACTTATAGGCGCCCGGATGGTCGGTTGAATACCCTTCGCCCGGTTGGGGAGTCAATTTGAGCCCCCCCCCCCCCTTAGATCTCAAACAAAGAAAGCTGGAGACGCCGAATTCCCAGGGTGTGTCGGCTTGTCCGTGAACTCACTCGTCAAAATTTGAGGTTCGTAGGTCGCCTGCTCTAAGCGAAAGGTCGCTGGTGCTCATTTTGGGGCAGTGACCTATTCTGACCTTTGAGAAGTCCATGGAAGATACTAAATATGGTTCCTGTTATCGATAAATTGGAAATGAACATTCGGAAATGATTCCGGAAAAGCCTTCGTGGGGTGAGGGGTCAAACTGACCCTCGCTCGAGCGCGTGTAAAGGTCTTCCACACCAAGACCGAATAGTCCGCCGAAGAAGGTTACGGTCAGCGCCGTAGCGGATGGCCAGGACCATCGCTTCCTTCAGCAGCCTCCATCTCGGTCAGCTCATTAGCTGGCTTCAGCTTCAGCTGACCTGCAGCCCGGTGACATCTGAGAACGATCTTGTAGTCTTTTTCATTTGTCCCCTGTCGCTGACCAAACCCATAGACTTTTGTACGTGAGGCCTGTTTTTCAACATCTGGCCTTTTACATCGTTCGTTTACACCGTTCGGTCTGCGTTTCATGCTGGCGTGTTGGGGTCGTCGACTATTTAAGATATGTGTTGAGCTCCCGTTGGTGTAAGTGACGATCGGCTAAAATGATATCTGAGGCCTGCTTGCTCCCCCAGTTGTTATATTGGTGAGCAACACAGTAGCTTGGAGTAGTTTATTTCGATCCAAGTAAGCAGCTCTAAATCATTCTATGATGCCCTACCCGTCACAGTCACTGATTGTGGATTGATGGGCTGGAAGTTAACTCTTTTATGACGACACGCGGCAAAAGTTGCAATGCTTCAGTGCGACCGATTCGGGTGTCGGGCCAAGGGCCTAAACATATTAAAAGCTTGTTGATATGTTGCATCGCATTGTCAGTGCGCCTTCTAATGGCAGTGCAAGTGGTTGCTGTTCCCAGTCGTCCATTTCAGTGAGCCTGCGTTTGGAACAGATCCCCAAAGTGGGGCTTTCTCCATAAAGGAAATGTTTGACACTTGAAAATATTGAAGTAATCGTCAGATATATTGAAACAAGCTCACCTTTAACTATCAGCATGCTTTTTAAGTGGAAAAGTGCTCTAGATATTACAATTTTCTGTTTAATAAACACGCTCCTCAATGCGCATGGTTTGGTTGCGTTATCGTGCATTGCACAATATTGATGGAGAGCCTATTGACAGCTGTTATATCTGGTAATTGCCCTTACGAACGCCTAGGTTTGGACGCCTCAACAATTATATTTTTCTTGGCCTTGATCGCCGCATGGCTTATGGAATGACATGACTAGAATGACGTTATTATGACGTCATGAATGCCAAGGTGACTGAAAGACTCCGGTATACCTTTTCCCAGTTTTCGCGGGCGTGTAGTTCAGAAACTAGAGGGGATTGGGTCTTGAGAATAGCCGGATTGCGGACAGCATGTAAAGGTCTTCAAGATGGCTATTTCAGTTCAAAACCTCATGAATGTGGAACCCATCCTTTAACATGCCATGCTACGTTGGTTTGTTGGCATATTCGTGTCAGCTCCGCACGCTTGAAGGCATCACGAGTTGCTCGCATTTGACTGTTGTTTAGTTTAAACGGACCAGACAGACAGCACGATGGCCGACGATTCAAATAACGCTCCAGCAATAGGTGGTCGGCTACCAACGCAACCGCCCTCGGAGCTCATGCATCATCGCACACCCGTCTGTGAACGCTCTTTCACCGCACATTCCGTGTTCCCCCGGGCAGGATGAATTGAGCTAGCTGTTATCCGTGCGGCCACATTTTAATTAAAGGCACGTGAGCCATGCTGTCGAGGCGTCGGCGGTATAAAAGCACTGAAAGCGGAACGCTTCATAATTAAACCGTACTTCTGTGGCACGTCAGACGTGAGGGCCTCGCAAGAAACCGGGATGGGAGTAGCTTATTTAAAAGAAAATCGGTACGAACAGAAAATCCAGGTCCCTAAACTCAGTCTTCAACCCATATAAATCCCAAACACATGAATGTTGTCACTTTTGCGCTACGCCTTATGCCGTGCCCTTGCGGACTAAAACGCCCACTTGAATGAGTACCACTCTGTAATCCTCGCCTCCTAGCTGGTGCATCGCAAATAGAAAATTGGCAAAAGAAATGTGAGATGTGAAAAAGCCAATCAGCATGTATTTGGTTTCTGGTGTATAAATTCCCCTCTTCAGGAGAGCAGAACATGATGCCCATATGAGCAGGTCTACCCAACAAATCTCACCGAACTGGAATACTCACGTTCATGCTTTGTCTTCCGCTACAGCGCTATGAACTAAAACACCGTCAAGTGCCACTCCCGTACACTCGTCCGCCAATAGGGCGCACGACACTGTTGAAGTTAATCAGGACATTGCAGCGTAGACGAAAGGAAAAATAGCGGATGCGAAATGAGTCGGAATATTATGGCGCAAATTTCTAGACATTAGATTGAAATAATTAGTGTCCAATACCAGAGTTGCCTGGAGTGTATGTCCAGGGTTTACTCACTAGATGCGAATTGCTGCTCGTTTGACCCAGGGCGATAGGCGTAATGTGGTCGTCGCAGTTTGGCATAGAAAGACTCAAATCACGTATGAAAAAGATGATCCCATTCCGGATTGTCTTATACAAATGTGCACCTCCATCGTGCCAGGAACGTTGAAGCATAGCTTATCAAAATGGCTTTCCTTTGTCGGTGACATATTATCGAGTTTGAAACCAATGCTGTTAACGCTGTGCATCTAGGGGTACCTTGGTCACACTTCTAACGGGAAATCCTGACATTTTCAGGAAGATCTTGGCTGACATTGTTCTCATCAGTGACGGTTGACGGGTGCCTCCATGACTGCATGGCATAAACATTTGCTCTTAAGGTTGATGCCGAGTGCCTCGAAATTTATCGTCCCTTGTTATCATTCGGGGCTTGTCTCTTGTCCTCTTGTGCCGTTTTGTCTCTGTCCAGAGGTGCGGAAGTGATTTCTCGGTGCATGCGGGTGGCCGTGTCATCTGTACCTGTGAAATAGACGGTAAAGTCATGCAGGCATAAATCATTTATGTAGCTTTACACTGTGTATGACTTTACCCTGTATCAATGCGATAGAGGATTGTTTGTCTTCTGTCCTTTTGTCCGCGCAATAGACACCCAACCGTTGCCTACTAAGTCCCATTGTGATAAACGATACTGTCTATACTCCCCGATGCTTGCTCCGCCCTGGCGCTGACCGACGCCTGTGACCGGCAGGTGGCCGCCTCTTGAAGCGTGTCGAGGTGCTGAGCGCGCTCGGCGGCAGCGCCAAGCGCAAGAGGGTGTCGTTCGGGCCGGTGCTCAGTCCCGAACAGTTCAACCGCGAGCTGCCGCCCTCTACGCCGGTGAAGAAGGGCGCTCGCGTGTCGGCACGCACACCCCTGGTGCAGGTCGGTGTGCGGTCTGCGCCGCCGATGGGCCGCTGCTCACGGCTGGCGTGTTGATCGTCCGCTGTCGGGTGGAGCATCTTTTGTCGTCGTGGCGTGTTTTCGCAGTTGCTCAGTGCCGGGTGGAGTGATCTCGCGTGACGTCTGTTTGTGCTGCATGCTCTTTCCGTCGTCGCCTGACGACTCCTTGTTTGTTTCGTCGTTACAGACAGTGATCGTGGAAGAGACTGAGCACGCTTTGAGTGAGGCATCCATGAATGGGTCGCTGAAGCGACACCAACCAATGTCACCGGCCCAGCCGAAAGGCCCGTCGCTGCCTGGTACGCCGAAGAGAACCGCCGGTGCCAGCACGCCGCAGGACGGGCCGCCGGGGTCCGCTTCGAAGGGCAGCCCTTGGCCGGGTGCGGCCGCGCCAGGCCGCGCTCGCTCTGGGGTCACCCCGGTCGGTGTCACGCCGAAAATGACGCCCCAGCGTCGCTCACTGTCGGCACGGAAGACTCCAAAGTCGGGTGCTGTGCTGGGGTCTAAGGTGACGCCGCGTTCGTCCAAGGGCACGCCGGCCAGCGGCCGGATCGCCCCGGGCACCGTTATCACTCCCGCCACGGCTGAGCGCAAGCTGGCGCCATCGCACAGGCTCACGACGGGAACACCCAGTCCCAGAGGTGAGATGCGGACTGAGGCCTCTGATGAGGTGGCAGTCGGCGAAACCCCTGGCAGCGTCAAGAAGACTCCGCGTGGAAAGTTGGCAGGTGTGACGCCGAAGAAGTCTGGGGCCGCTCATACGGGCGTGACTGTGACTGACGGCTCTCCCAAGAGTCCGCAAGAGAACACCCCTCAGAGGGGAAAGAGGTCTTCTCTTCCGACGCCGGGCAGCGGGGGCAGCCTGTTCGCCACCCCGGTCGGCGGGGATCGGCACTCGGAGGGAGGTACGCCGCGGAGAAGGTCCGACGACCGCGGCCAGCAGGACGGTAATGGCGGTCTCGTCACCAGTCCGTCAGCTGACTCGACAGGGAGCCCCGGCCAGCTGGGCATCAGTCCCAGGAACGCCAAGTCCAGTCCTGTCTTGGGAAGGGCGACGTCCAACTCAATTCTGTTGGATTCTCCAGAAACTTTCCAAGTCGGTAGCGAAAGCGTGAGCTCAGGGGATACTTCCCGCGACGTTGTGGCCAATAGTTCTCCCGATTCGAGGGTTTTGACTAAAACACCGACCAGGACCCCAATATCTGTCTCGAAGACATTAAAGCCGACTCCGGTCAGAAGTCTAAAGTCGACAACACCGCGTACACCAAGATCTGTCTCCAAGATTTCCAAGAGTGCCCCAGGCAAGTCTCCAAAAGAATCCACGGACAGTAGCAAAACACCTCTAAAGGAAACCCCGAAATCCGTCAGCAGGACCTCAGCAAGCTTCTCATTAAGCAGTCCGCGGTCGCTGACGAAGATAAAGGCGAAGATGGCTGTGGGAAGCCCGAAGTCTGCCACCAAGAGCCCGACGTCTGCAGCCAAGACCCCGAAGTCTGCAGCCAAGACCCCGAAGTCTGCCGCCAAGACCCCGAAGTCTGCCGCCAAAAGCCCGAAGCCTGCAACCAAGACCCCGGAGTCTGCAGCCAAGACCCCGAGGTCTACCGCCAAAAGCCCGAAGACCTCCAGGAGCTCGTTGGTCAGCCGGGGCGGTACCACGCCCAAGACGCCGGCTGGGGGGTCGAGGCAGGCGAAGCGGTCCTACACCACACCAGTGGCACCGGCCTCCAAAAGACTGAAAGGTACACCCGACTGAATTTTGTGCTTCTTTGGTTTTATTTCGGGACGTTGTGGCCAAAAGTTGTGGCCGTTGTCGCTACTGACCACCGTGTGAGTACGGTGGTCAGTAGCGACCGTTAACCGTCGCGCCGATTAAGTGTGTGTGGGGGGGGGGGGGGGGGGGAGGAGAAGTGGAAATAAAGGCCAGTAGAAGGTGTTGAGCCGACGGTATTAGGTAGCCTGCGGCCACTGACCGCCACACACAGCTCGGCGAGCGCGTTCTGTGGTTTGCTTCCGCTCGTGCACTGCTTATAAATATAACACTTTGTGTCGTCTCCTGTTGATCGTTAGAACATTGCTGGGTAATGTGTAATGTCTGTGGTCTGCCTAGTTAATCGTGTGTCGTATCTTCCAGAGTCGCTCCCTGTCACGCCGTCAACTGTGGGCCGGCGATCGAAGGTTGCCAAGTCCGCGGCCAAGAGCGCCAAGTCCCGCTCAATCCGTAAGCTGAAGCCCACCTATGCGGACATGCTAAAGAAGAATCTGAAGTCGAAGTACATGAAGCTGGCCAAGAAATCTGTGAAGAAGGTCCAGCCGCGAGCCAAGAAATCATCGGCGCAGAGTGTTCCCGCCTTTGATCTGGTAAGTGTCCAATATATGCTCTTACTGGACCACTCCATGGATGAGCGTGCGTCGCAGCACTTCCTAGTTGTTCTCGCAATCGTCTGGGCATTACAATTTTTATCGATTCCACAGTCATTTTGCTTTGCTTCCTAAGTTTCACCATGAAATTGTGCGGATAAATATGTCCCCTCATGGGCACATCTTACTCGATGAACTGGACGAGCTTATCACGTGGACGTGCGAAATGATGCTCCAAATTTTGCTTCAGTTCGGCAGTTACAGTTTTTGCAAACCGAGACATGAAAGACAAATAGCAATTGGTGTTGTCAGGCCGACCAGCCTCGCTGCTGAAAATGCACTACGGTGATAATTTGGCGATAATTGTTTACGAACGAGCATTGGAAAAATTGCATTTTCGTCACAAACTGCAACGTGGGCACCGCGCCCGGAGGCGTTCGGTGTCCTTGTTGCCAGCCGTTCTTAACGCTATAAAATTCCTACGATGCTTTGACCTTTATATGGACGCTACTGGATGTTTGTACAACCTGATGCACCCGTATTGCGGAAATACTCTAGGCCATGGGGTTGCAGAATTTAGAAAGGTGGCAAATGTAATGTGCATGTTTTAATCCGTTTATTTGAATCGAAAGGGTATTTTGTGATCGCAGTGTCCGCTCGTTGAAGAACTTAGTAGTTTTAATAAATCAAACTGACTCAAATGAAATTTCCTCGGTACCTTGCGTCCATTATTACCTACGCTGGTTAACACCCGTTGCAGTGACTTATGTACGTTCATCATTGACCACCAGTCCTTGCGCACCATTACATTTCTTGTCGGACATTTTTTCGAGTAAGCAAAGTAAAATTTATTTAAGTTTTGACCGCGCTCCAAGTAGCTCATCGGCCGGTCCCGCTTTGCCGCAGGAGATCCCCGACTCGTTCTCGTTCGGGCCGTCAACGACCGGCCACGCGATGTCGCCGCCCACCTACGTGCTGCATGGCAAGGCGGTCCTCAAGCGGGCGGCTGCGTCAGTCCGCAAGCGTAGCGCAGTAGCCCGCCGCTCGGGCGCGGCCAGGCGCGCCGACGAGCAGACATCGCGGCGCAGGTCCGCCAAGGCCCGGGCGGAAGGCTCCGCCGCACAGCCGGCATCGTCGCTGGAGTCGCCGGCGGCGTCTCAGAAGTCGACCCCGGCCGCCTCGCGACGCAGGTCTGTCGCTTCGTCCCGCAAGTCTGTGTCGTCTTCCCGCAAGTCCGCCGCGTCCCTGTCGCGACGCGCGTCCAGTGCCGCGACGCCGAGCAAGTCTTCCCCCGGCTGGGCGGCAGAGAAGACGTTCGACTTTGACTCGGTGTATACGCCAGACATTTCGCGGGACGTGTTCGTGTCGCCGGTTGGGACACCTCGCCAGCCGGTGCTCACCCCGGGACGGATCGGGGCTATGCTGGAGGCGAAAGAGGGAACTCCTGGCTCGCCCCGCATGGATAGCGCCAAGAAGCTGAACATGACACCTCGGAGTTCCGCTAAGAAGACTAAGGAGCTGTTGACGCCGAAGCGAACATCCGCTCGAACCCCAAAGGCGGACTACACAAACGTGGCTGGTATCAAAAAGCTGTTGAAAACACCCAATGCGCACTGCAGGAACCCCGAAGGCGGACTACACCAACTTAGGTGGTGTCAAGAAGCTGCTAAAGACCCCCAAGGCGACTGCTCGGACTCCCAAAGCCGACTACACCAACGTAGCTGGTGTCAAGAAGCTGCTGAAAACACCCAAAGCGACCACTCGGACTCCAAAAGCCGACTACACCAACGTAGCTGGTGTTAAGAAGCTGCTGAAGACACCGGGTGCTGCTGCCATGTCTCCTATTGCGAATTACACCGACGTGGCTGGTGTCAAGAAACTGCTGACGACACCGAAGACCACAGCACGGACTCCCAAGGCCGACTACACAAACGTAGCTGGTGTCAAGAAGCTGCTGAAGACACCAGGTGGCGCCGCCATGTCTCCTGTGGCGGATTACACCGACGTGGCTGGTGTCAAGAAACTGCTGACGACACCGGAGATCACAGCACCAACTCCGAAAGCCGACTACACCAACGTAGCTGGTGTGAAAAGGCTGTTGAAGACACCGGGCGGTGCTGACATGTCTCCTATTGCGGATTACACCAACGTGGCTGGTGTCAAGAAACTCCTGACGACACCGAGGAACACAGCACGAACTCCGAAAGCCGACTACACCAACGTAGCTGGTGTGAAAAAGCTGCTGAAGACACCGAGCGGTGCTGACATGTCTCCTATTGCGGATTACACCAACGTGGCTGGTGTCAAGAAGCTGCTGACGACACCGAAGACTACAAAGCGAACTCCGAAAGCCGACTACACAAACGTAGCCGGCGTCAAGCAGCTGCTGAAGACGCCTCGCCGTTCTGGTGAGCCGCACAATGACCTGACCTCCGTAGAGGGCGTACAGGAGCTGTTCAGCTCACCTGCCGCCCTACCTGACGAGCGCTCTCGCCGCCAGCGCGTAGGCGGCGCCCTTGGGGCCGCTGGGTCGCCGGCTGATCAATGCTTAGCGGAGAGCGCCACCGCTGAGCTCGAGGTGGCCGCTCCGCGCGGGAGGTCTCGTCGCGGTCGTGCCCATTCGAAGAGCGACGAGCCGGCGCCGTCGGCGGCCGGCGAAGAATCTACGCGGACTCTGCCTGCGTCCGTGCCGGAGGAAAACGTGTCGGAGCCGAAGTCGCGTCGCGGAGGCAGGCGAACTGCGGCTGGCGTCACAGCGGCACCGGCGGAACCCGTCACATCCAGACGAGGGACTCGTGGCCGCGCGGTCAAGGCTGCTGTCGATGAGAGCTCGGAGCCTGCTGCCAAGAGAAGGGGACGAGCCGGGAAGGCTGCCGTGTGGCCGGAAGCTGCACTGGAGGTCGAAGAGCCAAAGCACGACAGTGCTAGAGCGACTTCCAAGGGTGTTGAAACGCCGGCAGAGTCCCAAGATGCCGCGAAGTCCAGCAGAACAAGGGGTCGTGGCGCGAGCAGAAGTGTGCAGACTCCAGAGCCTGCGCCACAAACCACCAAACCGAAACGGGAGAGAAGGCGAGCGGCTGTCGAGGTTGCAGTCGCTGATGCACCGGCAGAAGTCAGCAGACCGAAGCGGGGCAAGACACAAGCCGCTGCCGATAAAGCCGCAGATGAAGCTATCACAACGTCGGTAAGATCCAGACGCGGAAGGCGAGCCGTGGAGCCGGCTAATTCCTCTGAGGTCGGTGACGAGATCGCCAAGGCAAAGCCTTCTGGGCGCGCGGCCCCTAAAAAGATCTCTGTTGTAGAGGCGAGTGAAGAAGTCGGAAAGGCTTCAAGAAGTTCCACGTCTGAAAACGCACCATCTGCTGCCGTGCCGACGGATGTCGCCAAACCCAGGCGGAACGGAAGGCGTGCTGTCGCCGAAGAGGTGGCGCAGGACGCGACCGTGCCCGAAAACGCTGCCAAGCCCAAGCGAGCCAAGAAACGCGCTGCGGCTGAAGAGGTGGAAGAGGCCACGGCAGTGGAGAGTCAGAAGCCCAAGCCGCGGCGCGGCCGGGCCGCTGCGGCAGCCGATGTGTCGGCAGTTCCTGCAGACACCGCCAGCACCAGCGGCGCACGTGGAAGACGAGGCTCTGCCGTGCAGAAAGAGCCAGCCGCCGAGGCGCCGAAGGTCGGCACCCGTCGCGGAGGGCGAGCGGCCGCCGCTCAGGAGGAGGAGATCCCCGTGTCGCCCAAGCCCCCCAGGCGGGGCCGTGCTGGTGCGGTCCGCGCCGAGCGCGACGACAGCCAGCCAGCGCCGGTGGCCAGACGCGGCAGGGGCCGCACCGCTGCCGCCGACACGGAGGTGACCGAGCCGGCGGCGCAGGGCCGCGGCAGGCGGGCCGCTGCCGCCGCCGTCGTTCAGTCGCCGGCTGCCAAGGGGACACGCCAAGCCTCCAGCCCGCTACCGCCGCCGCCGGTGGAGATGGGCCCCGAGCGCCGCGCCACTCGGAAACGGGCCGCCGGCGCACCGCCGTCGGACGTCAGCCCCCCGAAGCGGTGAGTCCTCTCCCGCCCGTCCGACAAATGCTGTTCAGGGGGCCCGCTCATGGGGTGAAGTTATACCAGCCAAGCTTCACTCAGTGGGGTTTCTTTATCTCTGAGTACGGGACAAAATACGCTGGACCATCCCGTGGTGCCTGGTTTACGAATTCGTTTTATTTAAGAGCTTGTATCGCGTACATTTTCATCGGCTTTGTTGTCACACGTCACGATATAGGAACTTCTCGAATAATTCAGGGACGGTAGCGAATATGCGTATTCCTGCATCGCCTGACATTTGATTCTTTTCTGTTGTTTCAGGGCTACGCGAAGCCGAAAATAAGAATGCAAGTGCAAATTTACCTGACTTATGTGTAGGTGTACGCGCTGGACTTGCCGTTTAAGTGTGCGGGTGTGTCGACGTGTGATGATTGTGTGTGCGTGTGTGTTGCGTTGTATGGGGAGGTTTTAGTCGTGCAACCTCCGAATAGGAGGAAGACAAATTTCATGCGCTTCTCACGCTTGGATCGGGTGCAGATAATTTGCATGCCTATCATGGCATGTTGACATTTGCTGTCATCATTGTTTGAGCGACTGATGTGCACTAAAAGTAGAAGGAAAGTGAAGTAGATTAATCTAGAGCAGCAGATGCCCGTTGAGAAGCTGCGTGTAGGTAGGAGCCAAAGTTTTAGTTTTAAAACGATGGCTGCAAGATGTGTGTTAGGGGATCTCTCGCATTAGTTCCGCCGTAACCCGATATGGCTCCCTTTTCCATTCCTTGTAGGCGTCATTGCTGCACTGGGAACGCCGTGAAGGTATTAATGCACATACCAGGTGCTCACACCACCGTGCATCTTGTCAGGCCGCACGTGCGTGAATACGACCATTGCCCATCGTGAATATCAATGCCTCCAGCCTATCCGTGTCATTCGTCCGCCTACCCTTACCTCGTGCGTCTGTCTGTTGTAAAGCGGCTGCTCCACTCAGCCCCCTTCCATTTCCACTGTTCTAGGTAGTAGTTTAATAAAACAACAAAATGTTTTGTTTTTGAATGTTTGCACAATGACCCGTGCATGAGGAATGACATGGCTAGCCAGTGCGGAACGGTAAGACGGCCGTCCGGAGTTCGTGAAATCCAACACATCGGACTGGAAATCGCTTGGGCGCTGTGGCCGTTGGCAATGTTCGATCGCTGTTCGATTGTTCGATCGTGGTCCACCAGCTGCCACGAAACTTGCTGACACGGTGTGCTCTGCCACGAAGACATGGGAAGCGAAGAGAAGCTGGTTAACGGCTGCAGGCTCAGATGGCTTGGGGTTTGACGATTGCGCTGACTGAGCGCGTCTGTGGTTTTGAAGTGAATTGTAGAATGTTCGCCAGTTGGAACGACCTGACTCAGGTTGGTTGGCATGTTACAATGTTTAGCCACGGATAGTGCTTGTCTGTTCGTGGTGTCATTCCCCCCCCTCCCCCCCCCCCCTAATGTGATGCAAAGCGTCAAATATGAAGTGTAGGTGGTTTTCAGAACTGCGGTCTTCGGCCCCCAAACGAATGCAGGAAGTTTCCGGTGAGCTCTGAGCCTCAGAATTACGTCCGTGATTTGTGATGCGTTCAGCATTGCAGCCCATGCCCTTCGACGTTGTGTGGATGTTGTGAACTGGGGCGAGAGCAGGTCAGTTTTACTCACTAATGTGATATCTAAATCATTGGTGAAAGGTAGCGCAGTAATCTGCGGTCCGCACATATATACCCAGCGCAAGCTAACACACAGAATGGTTCACGCACCTGTGATCTGACCGATTCCAGCTGAAAGGATAGGTCCTGGCACTTGCTGTGACGCAGTTTATCTAGAAGTTATGCGGATGGCACGATTTCCGCCGAGCACAGCATGGGGTCATGCCGTGCGGGAGCGACTAAGCCCGCCCATGCCCGCTTCTCGTCCGGAGAAAAACTAAAATGCGTCATTTCTACAATGAAAAAGTCGTTCGTAACAAGGTCGCGACTTTTTAGCGTGGGCGTATGGGCCGATCGACAACGGCAGCTCAAGGGCGTGCAACAAGACGCGTGGGCGTGATAGCACCTGACCTCAGGCTAGCGTTCAGACGTATTAGAGGAAAGCTGGCTTTATATAGCATAGCATAGCTGAGACGATCATAGACGCACGCAACTGTAAGCAGATTAAGGCCCCCATGACCACTTGCCTGCATATGGGTCGCTGTTGAGATTAAGGTGGCCGTCCTTTGTATTCGCTGATGAAACGAGACGAAACAAAGCCATATATAATTGTCGTCCGCTAGTGAATAAATACGGAACTCGACGGGGTGTGCCAAAGTGGCGCCAGACCTCTGTTTCGTCATGAACAAGTCTGAGGACTTGCTCCGCAGCATCAGCCTCAATGGCGTCTCGTTGGCCTCTGCTTGTCTCCATATAAGCGCGGTAGGTAGGCAGCTGTGCGCTTATGGCAGCGGTTTAAATTGAGCTCCCACTCTAGGTCTGCTAATTACAATACGCTCGCTGTCATTTCCATCTCCTGTGATACGAATTAGTGAGACTGACGAAACACTTCGTCTTAATATTCTCTCATCGAACAACAACTCGCTCGTAAACGACAGAAGATTGTTTTTCACACCATTTATTTTAACAAAGTTGAGGCACAATACACATGATGGGATTGCTTAATGGAAAAATTTGTGGATGAATAATTAAGCCTTCTACTTCCTGCAACGCCTCAATGCCCAATAATCTGGCTAGCACTTGACACATGGCTGGTAGATACACACAAGACACGTAGGTTAGGAGTGGGCGGTGTGGGGAAGCGGGCTGCCCCGGCATAGCGCCTGCTCTCCAGCCGTCTATGGCACTACCCTAGTCCAGTCAGCGGATAGGCAGAGGCGGCGGCGCTGCTCCCAGACATAAGCGCATGTGTTAATCAACTGCCGCGTAACAGCATACGATAACTGGGTAAATTGAACTGTAACGAACTAGCCGGGCTGGTCAGCCGCGCACCGGCCTCGCCGACAACGGATTCCAGCGAACAAACCACCAGCGACAGTGCCTAAAATGAACTTTGTCGGTGCCTACGATAAGAGATGCTAACAAAACCGATTGTTGCGGTAACGCCCCCAACTAGCGCTTGAAACACCTCAGCCAACACAACTACAGGCAAAATAGGCGCCGACGTGTATACACGTAACATTACTGGACTTTAGAGAATATAATGGCACGCTGGACAACAAGAGATCATACGCGTGGCAACAGATAACGGGGTCGGTGGAACCGGATCTAGAGTTCGGCCACCAGCGAGCACCCTGCCCGTGCCACTGTGGGGGGGGGGGGGGGGGCGCACACGGGCCTTTGGTTAGTGGCAACAAAGCGACGATCACAGACAGTGCGCGCGCGCAGGGCCGGGTGCAGCGGAGGGCTGTGCGGCCAGCCCGTCGTCGGGGCGCCCACGGTTGGTCCCACGGAGAACACGACGGAAGACGGAGAGGGACGCAGCCCGGCAGCGGCGGCGCGGGGCCGGCGCGGCGGGCCGGGACAGGGACCGGCGACGGGGCGGGGACCGGCGCGCCTCGGGCCACACTCGCCGTCGCCGGCGGCCGGCGGCACGCGCCGTGGCAGCGAACGGCCAGGGGCGTCGCGCCGATCCCGGCACCCGGGCCACAGGTCGCCGCGGAGAGCGCCCGGCGGAGTGTGGAGACGGAGGGCGGTCGGCTGATCGCCTCCGGACAGAGGGCCGGCGAGGTTCGTGCCGTAAAAAGAGAGCGGGATTGTGGGCACAGTTGGCCAGGGGACGGCAAGCTCTAAAACGTAACAAGGCAGCCAAGCCCGTCCAAAGAGAGAGAACAAAGCAATTAGGCTAAAAATAACGCCCCGCCCGCGCCAGAATCCCAGTGCACCCGACAGGCCCGGAGCAAAGGCCACGCCCGGGTCAACCGAAGACCAGATCGGCACCGCCCGCGTCCACCCCGTCTAACAGAACGCCACGAGCGTGCTGCGCCGCGTGGGCGGCGGCCACGGCGGCGTGTGCACCAGAAGATCGATCGCCCAGAACTGGGAGTACGTGGTGACCTAACAAAACGGCACACTGACAAGCGGGCCGCGCGGACACACGCACACAAGACCATCGGCATCTACGACTTGAGCACAACGCGGTACGACATGACAAAGCGCCTGAGTTACATGGATGTTACGTATTACACACTAACACGCGCGTGTGGACACACACAGGCAAACGCACAAGCACACACAGACACAAAGACACAATGCACACCCTCCCACTCATCGCACATTCACACACCACCCACCTACGCATCCACCCATTCATTCATTCATTCATTCATTCATCCATCCATTCATTCATTCATTCATCCAGCCACTTTCTTCCTCAGCAGTCACACGCCCACTCACTCCCCACCTCCTGCCATAAGGCCTTTTGTACACTTAGCGCGGGAGACGTGATTGACAGGGGCATTATGCAGTGGGCAGCGGCCGAGCCGGGCCGGGCCGGACCGGCCGGGGTGGGGTGGAAGGAGTGCAGGGTGGCGCCCGGCCTCACTCGGCCGGCGCTGAGGTGCGGGCGGCGCGGCCGGCGCACCCCGCACGGCGCCGCGCACACGTTACAAAAGTGACACACTCGGGCGAGATTATTGCAATGTTGTTGGGTGGAATGCTGCGTGCGAAGGCGGGCCGGGGACGGCAGGCGGAGCGCTGCGCCGCCCCGCCGGCGCGGGGGCCGCTGCGGGCCGCCCGGGCCGCACGCTACGGTAGCACACGACACACAGGCGGGGCGCTACCGGACAGCTAGCACACGGCGCGGAAGCGGCGGACAGGGCGTCACAGCTGGCGGTCGGCGCGGCCGGCGCCGGACGCGCGCTCTACGCGGCGGCGAAGTAGCTGGACGCGTCGCCGCGACAGATGGGGCAGGTGCGGTTCGTCTGGGGAGAGCGCAGCAGCCGGTCAGACATCTCCGCAACAGCGACGGCGCTCCGTGATCCAATCCGGACTGGGCGATCACAAACCACTCACTGAGTCCGAACAAACCTCCATTACATTACCTAAGCATTTCATCGATACTTTTCCAGGTGTGGGGGAGGGGGGGGGGGTATTGCAGGGAACAGTTATCATTACATCAATACTAGGACCCAATTAAAGACACACACTCATCAAAATGTGTTACATACACAACGGACGCACACGAGAAGTGATCACGCAAACACATCACGATCACTCACCACCGCCATCATCCGAGGATCTCGCGGCGCCGGCCAACTCACCTTGAGCCACTTGTCGACGCACTTGGTGTGGAACTCGTGGCTGCAGGGCAGCACGCGCAGGGTCTGCCTGCTCTCGAAGTCGCACATGCAGACAACGCAGGAGGTGAGGTCCGAGTTGTGCGTGTCGGCGTTGAAGCGGTAGCTGGGCAGCTGGTCCACCTCGGCCTTGCTCAGGCCGCGCGGCTTGGCCTCGCCCAGTCGCTCTGCCAGCGTCAGCAGCGCCTCGTAGTTCTCCGTCTCGGCGTTACCGGCCGGCAGCTCGGTCGGCCCGTACGCCGACACGCTGCCCGGGCTGTTCAGCATCGCCAGGAACTGCAGCAGGAACGGCGTGTACGGCGTCGGGTGCGACGTGGGCACCACCAGGCTGCGGATGTGGCGACGCGGCAGCGGCGCGGCCGGCGGCGGTGGTGGCGGCGGCGGAGGAGGCGGTGGCGGCGGTGGCGCCGGCGGTCGCCGGCTGGAGGCCGTCGGCCGCCGCAGACGGTGGCCGCCGTGCGCCAGGTGCGCAGCCAGCTCCAGCTGCGCCGCCCGCGAGTCACCACCAGGCGGCAGCACGCTCGCCGGCGGCATCGGCAGCGGCGCGTGCGCCTGGTGCTGATGCTGGTGCTGATGCTGGTGCTGGTGCTGGTGGTGGTGGTACGGGTGCTGGTGCTGGTGTTGGTGTGGCGGAGGTGAGGCATGCTGCTGCATCGGCATCATCCGCGGCAGCGCCACCATGTTGGAGCGCCCCGCCAGGAAGTCGCTGTCCGGCCGCTGCCAAGGAAAGGGAATGGCGTTTCAGTTTCAATCGCCATCTTTGGGGATGTAACACTGGCTGCGAAAACACAGCGGCACACATTTATTTGGCCGTAACCAATCGGTAGATGAAATTGTCTTACAATAAAACATATGGATTGCGCGGAAAACGTTATGGTTACAGTCCTACAAAAACTACCAGTGCAATGGCTGGACGTGACGTGTAACCATGTCCATTCCACACAGCGAGAACATTTCTTTCTCGACTTGCTTTTCACCAAATATCTGTCCTTCGCTACGCTATTCAAAACTAGCGAAGACTCGCTATTAGGTCCACCCTTGAGAAGGGCGGTCCCAAGATGGATGACTGAGAAATATGGAGCTTTATCGTCGTTCGGGTTAAGGCACGATCGCCGCTGGTACAGCGTCGGTTGCTTTTTCGTTCAGACCCGCCGAAAGTCATCGCCAAAGTCACTATGTTCGGTCAACGGAAGTTACGAGTCGGGGGCCAGGGATTGGTGATCCAGCTCTGAAAAGGCCCGGAGAATTCGCGCATTGTTTAGTAACAAACGGAAAAGAACGGACACGTAAATCCTCTCCAACCCGTCTCCTTCTAAGGCTTAGCAGAAAGAACACATCCCTCCCCCTGTTCACCAACAAGACTTTTCATCTAAAACAGCTTGCAGAGTAAATGACAACCACTCCGGTAGTATTTCCAATTCACATAGGTCTATAGCCTTGATAAAGTGAGTATATTGCATCCCTTTTTATCTTTGCTTCTAATCGGAAACAAAACAGAAACAACTACCCCAGGCTACGCAATTTGTTTTGATCGACGTCTAAACTATCATATAAAAGCCCATATGGCATTGGCTGACGGTTTCACGAAAATACGACATTGTTGACAGCGCCGCACACGGTGCGCAACTGCGCACATTCTAGCACATTGATTCGATGAAGGCATATGGACGGCGCGCTGACAGTGAACAACTGGCAGGTGATATTGCCTGCCCCTGAACGCGTGACTGCCGGCGCACAACAGAGGCAAGGCTCACAAATTACCGGCGTATTTGGGGGACCGGCTGTCGTCGCCGGACACGGGCGTGGCAATAACACGCCAGTGTCAGCCGACCGCCGGCTGCCGTTTGTGGTGAACCGCGCCACTCGGCGGGGGCAGCACGCGAGGCCCACTTCCCGGGGTCTCCAGCGGTGGTAACCAGCGAGAGGTGACATCACTGCATCGGATCTACATGCATCTACGGCTGGCACGGCCGCGGCCAACCTGGCCACTGCAGTGTACAACACCGGCAACTTTGCCTACCCTTTCAGTTGGTCTGCAAGGGAACGCCAGGGTATGCATCTTTTCTCAGTCACTGAGCCAGAAGGTAGGAAAGAATGCTCTCCGTTCCTCTCCGATACGAAAAACACTTGGTGGCAAAAGCGCCCTCCACGCCCGACACCGCGCCCGGCTCGAGCCGCAGGGAGCTGCGCGCGGCCGAAGCGGGCCCTCTCACCTGGTTGAGGTGGGGCCGTGTCTGGAAGTGGGCCTGGCCCATGGTGTTGGCGTTCATGTGCGCCTGGGGCGGCACCTGACCGTGGAACGCGGCGTACGGCGGCGGCAGGCACGCGCCGATCTGTGGCACCTGGCGAGACACGGCACTGTCACGAGGCGGCCCACGCGGACGACGGCGGGGCAGGCCCGCGCCGATCCGTGGCACCTGGCGGGACACGGCACTGTCACGAGGCGGCCCACGCGGACGACGGCGGGGCAGGCACGCGCCGATCTGTGGCACCTGGCGAGACACGGCACTGTCACGAGGCGGCCCACGCCGACGACGGCGGGCAGGCACGCGCCGATCTGTGGCACCTGGCGGGACACGGCACTGTCACGAGGCGGCCCACGCGGACGACGGCGGGGCAGGCACGCGCCGATCTGTGGCACCTGGCGGGACACGGCACTGTCACGAGGCGGCCCACGCGGACGACGGCGGGGCAGGCCCGCGCCGATCTGTGGCACCTGGCGAGACAAGGCACTGTCACGAGGCGGCCAACGCGGACGACGGCGGGGCAGGCCCGCGCCGATCTGTGGCACCTGGCGAGACAAGGCACTGTCACGAGGCGGCCAACGCGGACGACGGCGGGGCAGGCCCGCGCCGATCTGTGGCACCTGGCGGGACACGGCACTGTCACGAGGCGGCCCACGCGGACGACGGCGGGGCGGCCGACACGAGCGGGAACACGGCCCCCACAGCGTACCACATACACACCAGCCGATGGGTCAAACTGAAGACAACTGCGGACGCCGGGCGCATAACCGACGGACAGTCATGCGGATGCTAACTGCCGGAGGAGAGAGCCAAGACCACTCCATAACCGGGGGCTGACAACACGGGAATGGGGAAGGGGGAGACGCAGCGTTCTCCGGGGGCCATAAGTCTCCGTCAGGTGGCACGTCTGATGGCGTAACGAGAGCAGAAAACGCGGAAAACAGTGCGTGCTGAAGATGCACGGCCTACACTAATGACACGCCACATCATATCAGAGTCCAAGTCTGTCGCATTATGGGACCCGCCGGCCATTCAACAGACAAGGCCATGGCGCATAGAGTTACAGGTACGCAGCGTTTCGTGATGTCGTCGTCATTGGCGAATTCTCAGAGATGACACATATCGACTTGTAGCGTCTGATACATTTCTTGCACAATGACAGTGATCATGCTTGCAATGTGAGAATATAAATTTATTTACATTTCTACATACGCCTCAAGATGTCAAGTCTATTATAAAGACTATGAAAGTCTACAGAAGCGTCTATGAAAATGACTAGTTAACAGACAAGAGCGTCATTCGTCATTTTCACTAATGATCATTCATCCGGTTATGTTTAAATGCGGGTGCGTACAATCGAAGAAGGCCCACTGATTTTACAGACAGCACAAACACAAGACTTAATATAATTTAGACAACAGTTTCAAAACTTCACCTCATGAGGTGAGCATAAGATAGCTATCATCATACAACATTGTTTAAATGGACAGACCGTTTTCCTATGACATCACTTGTACACGCACCTCATCACAAACACACTGGGCTTGGTCCGAACCGAGAAAAGACAGGGATGAGGATTTCTGCAGTAACATGGAGGTCATGGCGTCTCAGAATGGGCAGGTATAATGTTTAGAGGATGCGAAACTTGAGGTAAAAGAAGAAGAAAACGAGACAAGGAGACGAAGCAAGGAGCTGGCATTTGGGAGAATGGCGCCAGTGGTTTGACCACAAAGCGCTGTTGATCCGAGCAGGCGAGACACGTAGTCAACATACAGGGGGATAGCTGGTATTCCGACAAAGGAATGGGTGGCGCTCCGGGCAGAGCGACCTGGTAGCTCGGATAGAAGTGCCCAAGACCTGTGAGGACCAAGGACGCGGATGTCTGGTGTTTGGACGGAGGGATGTGGTGGTCTGGACAGAGATGTGGTAGTCCAGAGAGTGATCTGGCGGTCCGGACAGAGGGATGTGGTGATCCGCTCAGAGGGCTGTGGTGGTCCAGACGGAGGCATGCGATGATCTAGACAGAGGGATGCGGCGGTGCACACAGACGATACCGGCGCCTGCCTTGGCAACGGAAGTGAACGGCGCGGGGTAACCGGCAGCGTCCAGCGGCGTGGGGCCCGGCCTGGCTGGCAGGGGCTGATCACGGGCCAGGCTATTTGTGACTCCACACACTGCTGAGTAACGACGCCACCGCGCGCGCGCGCGGGGGGGGGGGGTCCGCCAGCTGGCAGAGCGCGGCGCCAGCGGCGGCGGCCGTGGAGCCGGCGCGGCGGCGCCTCCTCCGGGCTCCGCCGTCCTCCGCCGCCGCCCCAGCTGCTGCCGACGCTGCCGACGCTGGCGAAGATGCCGGCGCAGCACCGGCGGTGGCCGCCTCGACAGCGCCTACCTGGCAGGTGCCGGCGAAGTGCGGTCCGCCGCAGAACATCTGGCACGGCTGGAGGTGGGACGGCGCGCCGGCGCACATCGGCAGGTGGTGGTGGCCCGAGTACAGAGGCACGTGCTGAGACGTGAAGCCCAGCGGCATCGGCACCGGCACCTGCCGACCAAGGGAGAGACGGCGTCACAGCCAGGTCTGAGGACAGACCACAAGACACGGGGAGGCGCGGCATACAGCACATGGGACCGGCGCTCTCTGTCCACTTAAATGCATTTGTCATGCATCACAAGATCGCGTTTCCTTACCGATGAAACAGTTGCCATTTTCGACAGGCGATGGGCAGAAAAAAACTGAAACAATGCAACGCGGAACCAACAGATTGTCCACAAAAGCCCCGTGGTGGGGCGGTGCAGGACGGCACGTGGCCCCGCCGGCGACAGCCACGAAACCACACAGCCGTCACAAGGCTGGATGTCGAACAGAGAGGGAGGGCGATCGCATGTCGCACCCAATCAGCAGCAGGTCCGGTGCGGGCCGCGCCCCGCCGCGCCAGGGCGACGGGCCGTCATGGATTGTCGGCTGCCGCTACCGGCCGCTCGACACGGCGCGCCGCCCGATGATGGGGTGCGGCACGTACCGGGGCGGCGAGGGACAATCATGGCACGCCACCGACCGACCCTTCGTCACTGCCCCCACCCCGCCCTGACGTCAACAGAGATCGGACAAATGACGTCATCAGGGGACCAGTGACGCTCCCACGGTGGGGTCAATGCGCCACAGCCGGAGTCGAAGAGACCCAGTCGAGTGTGGGTAGGTGAGAGTGGTTCGGTTAGGTGAACTCGATCGCGCAGGCTTCCCGGACCTTAAGTACTTAGTTTCACTAGGCACTAGTGCGATCCCCCTGAGTCACTCCAGTCCCACTCCCAGACTGAGTCAGCCAACCGTTTGCCGAGTCTGGACTGATTCATTTCATACGTTCCAATTCCGGAATGACGCATTCTACAGCTTCCGGTCTCATAATGAGTCATTACGTAACTTTCGGTGTCAGTTCGAACTGCCATCTGTCGTAGCCGGCCTCCCGCAGTGTTGCACATGGCTGCGTCCGGGTGTGTGGCTGCTCTATACAGCTCCAGGCTACGCCACACGCCTCCCTCGGCAGAGACGCAATGCGCCGGCTCACTTCGCCTGAGGCTGCTCGAACCAGAGTCTGTCGCCGGTTCTCCCCTGGCGGTGGCCTGAGCGGTCCGCTCGGGGAGTCTGTTGTTTATGCATGGCATCACGGCTCGGCCAGACTGCACGCGCCATTCCGTGCCATCGACGCGAATGCCTCTGCTGCATAAACCCCCAAACTTGGTGCACCAAAAGGTCCGCTCACATATTGGTCCTTGCTATGGATTCTGTTGGCGGGCCTCAAATGAATTCCCGACCGTCGACCGCGGTCGGTCGACGGTCAAACGCGACCCGTCGATTTCCCGACCTGGCTCAGCTGCTGCCACTGATCGACCCGGCAGCAAGCCCTCTTCGCCGAGAACGGGTCTCGTCGGACACGGCTCTCCAGACCAGGATTCAGCCTGCATTTCATTTCTTTTCTGCATTTCCAGACCTGAACTTAACCCAGCGCCTGCTATAGAGGCCGGCACTAATGGCGCGGCGCGCCTCTCACTCGCCGCGTCCGGTCCCAGGCGGGTACGCCAGCTGACACGATTGGCTCAATCACGGCGGCTCACGTGACCACTATCGGTCCGTGTTTCTCGAGGCCGCCGACCGAGTCGTTCAGCTCTTGGACAGCGATGTTGCGCCGGGTCAGAAGCGCAGCAGTCTGCAGGGTGAATGTCGGGTCCGTCGTCCCGACCAGGAGCGTAGGTTCGCAAAGTGAGCTGGAGGGTTGAACAGTTAAATATTGCTTTGCCTGCCTAGATACACCAACGAACGAATTTCTTCCCGCATTTGGCACAATTTTTCTCAGAATTGGGGGGGGGGGGCTAGAGCCCAAGTTGGAGTGATGGGGCTAAAAACCCCTCCCCCAACTGAAAAGGAGACTACGCCCCTGGTCCCCACACTAACGGGATTGAGGTTCACGACCGTTAGAGCAACCGTGCTGAAGTTCCCTACACGGAATGGCCAGACCACGCGACGCTATCTGCCAACCGCTACACAAAACAGCCGTCGCCAAGCTCCGTCGTCTCAATCAATCAAGGTAAAATCAATACCAACACCGAACAGCTGACCGCAAGAGGCCTTGAGAGGGAGTGAAGACCCGTCTGTAAGACCGGCGCCGGAGCCTAGCATGAGGATTTTTCAGGACCAGTCAGGCACCCACCGCATGCCAGGTCACGACGAAGCGATCAGAACCGGCAATCTTCCCACCCGCAGATACCGCCTGTATCGACCACATAGCGGGCCGGTAGAGGGCGGCGTGGCCCGCCGAGCGGCACACGCGCCCTGCAGGCCAGGCCGATCGCCAACCGGTGCTGATGTCTGCGGGCCGGGCCGGGGCCCAAGCTCTCGGATCCCACATCCCGCTACATATAGTCCGTCTTTGTGCGGCAAAGCACGTGGGGCTCGGGCCGCTCGCCAGCCACCGACTGCCTTTGTCTGGTGGGCCACAAGCCCTGGGATCTCAAAACCTGCCACCTAGTCAGCATTTGTGACGTGAGGCACGACCACGGGATTCAAAAACTCCCGGAAAAATAGGTACTGAGTAAGCGCGTTACTTATCTCATATTTCCCTTTACCTGGGGGTTTACTCAACAAGGACGCCGGTGTGCCAGCAGTCTAGCAGTGCTCGTCCACTCGTCGCCAGGTGTACCGGACCGGGCCTCGTGAGGCAGCGCAGTGAAGCACCGGCCTGCGGCTCCACGCCCCGCCGGCCGCGGGCCGTACCCGTGCCCGGTGAGGCTCGGCAGCCCGCCGCCAGCAGCCGGTCTTTGTGCGGCCGCCCACGTGGTGCGGGGTCGGGCCCGGCTCGATGAGTCAGGCGCGGCGCGGCGGGGCCAGCTGACGCCGCCGTGACGTACAGCGGCCGGCTCTGCGGCCAGGGCGCACGGCGCGCGCCGCCAACGCCAACAGCCCGTACGTAAACAGCGCCCGCACGGCAAACACGTCAAAAATATCGGCCCGCGTCCGCCCGGCCGCCGCACACAGCCGGATCCGGTGCCGGGCAGGGCCTCCTCCGCCCGCACGGCCGCCGCACACAGCCGGGTCCGGTGCCGGGCAGGGCCTCCTCCGCCCGCACGGCCGCTGCACACAGCCGGGTCCGGTCCCGGCCAGGGCCTCCTCCGCCCGCACGGCCGCCGCACACAGCCGGGTCCGGTCCCGGGCAGGGCCTCCTCCGCCCGCACGGGCAGCCTCCGGCCGCGGCCCAGCTGTCGCCATGCCGTCACAGACGCGCGCCGACTTTGTCTCAAGGCAAACAGAGGTGTTCGTCGAAACGTGGGACGACGTATAAGATTACCAGCAAACTTTGAATTACCGTTGCAATAATTACTAGCTCTCCTGGACAACAGATGGGTTATGTACTCGTTTTGAATTCATGCTCAGTCCTTGCAGGCATCGTCCTGTAACCCAGGCTGTGCATCAGTTTGCAGCTCCGTCAGTCAGTCCCCCTCCTCTGCTCTCCTCTGCTCCCCTCGCCCCCGGCCTCTCCCACCGTCCGCCAGCAGCAGCAGTCATCGACTCTCGCCGCTGGCTGGTCTCCGATAGCGTGCGGCCACCTCGTTACGGGCCATATCACGCCATATCGGCTTCCTCAAGGTACAACGCACCGCGGGGGATAATCGCGTCGCTGGTGACCACTTGAAGGAGACCCCCATTACAAGTGCGACTGAACTTATACAGGCCAGCTCTGAACATACACACCACATCGGGCCCGGCCATGCAGCCTCACCTCTGACAGCTATGTCAACAAACCGGCACAATCCCCGCCCGGCGCGGCCAGCACCACTCCCCATGTGCCATCCATTGCCCTCGCCCTCCCACCACGCAGCCCACCCGGCACACAGATCCCTGCCTGGACGCGTTGAGCCCCGCTCCCGAGCCGCGGCCACAGCGCGCGTGACAGCCTCACCGGCAGGCAGATGATCATGGCGTCGGCCGCCGGCCACACGGCGAGCCGGTCCGCGTCGAGCCGGGCGCGGACGATCATCGCTGGCGGCGCGGCCCGCTGCCGCAGACCCGTGCGACACTCACCGGCACGCAGAGCATCATGGCGGCGGCGGCGACGGCAGCGGCGGCGGCGGTCGGCGGCCGCGCGCGGCTGCGTGCGGCGGCGCCCACAGCGCGCGTCGTATTGAGCGGCCCGGCCGGCCGGCCGCGCCGGCCGCCGGCGCCGTACAAAGGCACAAAAGAGCGGCGCGCGCCGCCGCCGCCGCCGCTGCCAGGTCGATCGACGCACGGTCCGGGCCGCTGGCGGAAAAAGCGCCACCGGCAGACGGCGCCGCGTGCCCGGCCGTGCTGCAGCCAGCTCGGGGCGGCGGCGCGCGGCGCGCTGCAGCCAGCCCGGGAAGCGCTCACGCCGCCGCTGACCGGGCGGCCGCGCACGTGTTGATCGCTCTGGTGTGGCGACTGGTCCGCCTCTGCTGAACTAGGACTGGCGCGGTGCAAATTAACGGCAACTGGGACGGAGCGGACCTTTTCACTATATTTACCCATTGGAACGTGTGCCATTGACGCACGAATGGATGCCTTCCGCGTCACTTTTAAAGTTATCTACATCCGCGCGCATAACAGACCTGCTGCCGACAATCCAACTGCCTCGAAGCATGGTCAAGATGCCGCTCTACCCTCGCGCAGGCCAGCAAACTGTCCGTGGCCAGCCGTCCATCGTGCTCGCGTCACTCCGATGACCACCGCCCGCGGAAGCGAGGCGGCTCAGCGGCTGACACTGGGCGGTGGCAGTCCAGATCGGCTGGTCATTAAGCGTCCCAGTACCGTCCGCGGGAGCGAGGCGGCTCAGCGGCTGACACTGGGCGGTGGCAGTCCAGATCGGCTGGTCATTAAGCGTCCCACTACCTCCCGCGGGAGCGAGGCGGCTCAGCGGCTGACACTGGGCGGTGGCAGTCCAGATCGCCTGGTCATTAAGCGTCCCACTGCCGCCGCGGGAGCGAGGCGGCTCAGCGGCTGACACTGGGCGGTGGCAGTTCAGATCGGCTGGTCATTAAGCGTTCCAGTAATCACAACAGAACTGCTCCGATCGTACTCGTTTCTAAAACATTTGTGAAGATCGTGCGATTTGTAAAGATTACAAATAGCCAGAGTTCCTCGGCAGTTTCTGCGAACAGCTCTGACAGCAGATCAGACAACTACTTCTTGGTTAATGAAGTCATATGCACGAAAGACGACACGGCACTACACCTTGAGAAGCGGAACAAGAACAAAACGGCTCAGGACATTACGATTCTTTTCCAGGACGAGTGCGCGCGCACAGGCAAGTCAAAAGAGGACTTCTCTCTCACATGTAGTTATGACATCGGTACAACCGAAAGCGCCAAACACATCCTGCCTGCCTCGTGCATGGCTTCCTTGCTCCCTCGGGCCCCACAATCCGTCGTGCATTTTCCGAGTTTTGTTTTCTCCTTTTCCCGCACGTCATACGGAAAGAAGGATATGCATCAAAGCTGTTAAAACATGCTAGTGTAACTATTGCACAAACAAACAGACGCATGATGAAAAATTTGATATGAAAGAACATCGGTATCTTCCTCAGTGTTTGTGCGATGAAGATTCATCTAGCATGCTATTCTAGGCATATATACCTATATTCCGTGCGCAGCACTTTGTCTAGACAGAGGGAAAACTGTGTTTCGCCCGACAACGGATGGCATCTGAGATCGCCAGGTCCTATGATGACCCACGCCAGGAAGTACCAGCCCTGTCACCACTGAGGTAGCACGTTAGCCTAAGGCGTCTAGGTGAGGAAGGCCTTCCCTAACTGCAGGTGACAACAGTCAGTAACACCGGCCAGCGGCGGCGCCAGCACTGTCGACGCGACGCGGGTGTCTGAAGGTGAGACACAGCTGGATCCTGTCTGGACCCGGCCGCGCCGGATACGCGCCAGACGAGAGGCAAGGACAGCTGATGCCGACAAGTGGACTGAATAGCCGCTCGCCACCCCGGGCCCGCTGCGACAGGTCTGAGTAAGTTTGGCGCGCTGCACCGCGAGCATCCGGCCCTGGACGGGACTTGACAATCGAGCCGTGCTCCCCTTTAGGAAGTCCCCGGACACAACACTGTGGGCGAGACGAGTGTGACGCATTTCCAGCGAAAAGGGGAAAAAGTGGCGTGCGTTGCGAATCAGTTCGACTTCACACCAGTCATAACAATCGAGAAGCAACTGTCCAGACGGCCGAGCAATGTCACCACTTGTAGCGCAGTTATAACCAGTCCTATCCAGCTGTGTCGCGGTAGCATGAGGAGGGCACCAAACGTGGCCTCAAGGCCGGCTAGAGCCCGGGGGAGACTCACTCCGGCCGGTACGTCTAAGCCAGCACGCAGCCGCGGCGAACAGCACCGCCAGCCCGCCGTCAGCGTCAGCCTGCCTATAGCCCTCGATATAGCCCTACAGCCCCCCCCCCCCCCCGCCCTCCCTCCCTCCCTCCCCATCGATCCAACACCGACAGGTCCTGCCATCTGCCGTCGCCGACCGGCTGTGGCGAGCAACGCCGTTCATAGGTGGCAGCACGTGCCCGACATTGCGCACCGCGCGCCGCCACGCCCGCAATCACTCCCCTGTAATGGTCCTGTGTGCGTCGTTTGCTTTCGTAACAGCGCCGCCGCGACCGGCACAATGAGGACGTGGGTACGGCGGCGTTCCGCGTGAGGCGCGTCACGAGCGCGCGCACGGCCGCGCCGTATGCATGAACGCCCGACCAGCGAGCGGCAGCAGCGCACTTCGGCTGGAACGTATTGCCGCCAGGGTGGCGGCGCGTGAGCGTCAGACGCATACACGCACGCACGCGTACACAAGCGCACAAAAACCCGCCCGTACGCAGCTGCGCGCGTACGTGCAAAGTGCGCGGCCGGCGGCTCCACGCATCAAGGTCCGCGCGCGAGTTGAAGGCCGAGCCCGACCGAGTGTGACCGGGCAGCCGGCGACAAGGATGTGCGGAGCACGAGCGGCGCCGGCTGGCGGCCGGCCCCCGCAGCGCGGCGCACCGGCGACCCTGGCCGCCAGCCCAGTTTCCCAACGCGTCGCCCGCGGCGGCGGCGCCGACCAGAAAAGGTCGCAGTGAAAGGCGGGAGCCTTTTTCGAGGTACAAGGTCAGCGGGGCACGTGGCGGCGACCTCTAGCGCCGCGAGCCGGCGCGGCGTGGCTGACCTTGCCACCGCTGCCGGGGTCAGCCCCCGGTCTCCGGAGGTACGGCACCGCCCGGCCGCCGACGCGCTCTCTGCGCCAGCACGCTCGCACCGCCCGTGCGGGTCCAGTAGGCGAGCGGCGGCGCCGGAAAGGCTTCGCCGGCGGGTCGGCGCGGCGCCGGTCGCAGCCAAGGCCGGCACCTCTTCGCTGCGCGGCGCGACCCCCGCCCGGGCCGTCCGCGTCCCACTGTGGCGACATCGGCCGTTGCAGCAGCGCGTCGGCCGATCGACAGGCAGAGCGTGAATGCCAGCCGGCCGCACTTCAGCGCGCGGCCCGGCCGGCGACACGCCTGCCGCCTTGCACCCACGGCGAGCGGTGCGGGCCTGGGACGCGCGGTGACTGGCGCGCAGAAAGTCACGTGAAGCCGCCAGGTGTAGGCGCACCGTCCGTTCGGATGATTGTTACCCCACTCTGGCCGGGCGTGACGCACACGTCCGGCTCTGACGCACGCCCGTCGCGCTGGTCCAGCCACGTCGCGCCGAGTGAGCGCCTTCGACGAAGCCGCTAAGGGGCGCGCGGACGCCGCGGCAGCCGGCTCACCTGCAGCGAGCGGATGTGGTGCGCCGTCGCCTGGCCTGCCGGCGGGTACTGAGGTAGATGGTGCGCCTGGTGCTGCGGCGGCGGTGGCGGCGGCGGGCGGTGGCGGCGGAGGGCGGCGGCTGCAGACTCACGTCGCCCGGCAGGCGACCAGACTCGCCGACGCAGCGCGACGAGCGGCGCATCGGCCGGGCTGCGGCAGACAGAGAGTCAAGGGCTAGGGCGGCGGCGCGGGGCGGGGCTGGAGTCGCTGGCCGCGGCCGCAGCGGCCGCCTAACGCTTCACTCTGGCACATGGATCGTTAGGTTTGACGCGACTCAACAGTGACACCACGACGGGACACGCCATTCTGAGACGCACGACCGTAATATTTCGCAAGGTAAACTGCACACTGCGAGCCGGCACCAGCGGTGCTTGTTCGCGACGGTAAACCAGCCCAGTGCCCCTGGCCGCCCGTGCAGCACAGACACAACAGTGGGCACAACACCGCCCCCACCGAAAGCGCCACACACGCAGCCGGGATACTTCCACCAAAGACCACATAGCAGCCCCGGGCGCAGCGGCACGCCCGCGCCAGCGTTCGCGTCAACCACCGGGAGAGCGTGGGCGGCCGCCGCCCGTGGCGAGGCTCACCTGCGGTGGTGCCGACCGTCGCCCGGCTGCCGGCGGCCCGAGGGCAGCGGCGGCGGTGCGCCAGGCGGCGGCGACGCGCCCGCGGCCCGGCGGCGGCGCGGCGGCCGCGGCGCCGGCGGCCGGCGGCGGCTATCCGGCGGCGCCGCCAGCTCCAGGCCAGCGCCGCTCAGCGAGATGCGCCGGCGCTTTCTGCTCGGCGATTCGCCCGCCTGGAAACAGAGGGCGCGGTCAGAAACGGCGCTCCCAGGGTCGACGTAACCGCCCGCCTGGAGACCGGGCAGTGCTCGACCCGACGGAGGGCAGTGCCCCATCAGGCGGAGGGCAGTTTGCTCACGGCGAGAACTGGAGATGGTCAGCCCATTAGCCATCAGGCGCGGGAGATCTTAAGCGTAAGCACGTTAGAGACGGCGTGGAAAACTTCTTAAATAAATGTGACCGAATGTCATGCAGACAATATTTTGGTATAGAGTACTTGCTGAGCACCTTTAGCTGCGAGGAACTAACACCATAAAACCGGGATAGCAAGTCCAGTTTAGTGAACAATTTTGGCTGCAAAATTCTAACATACCGTGTAATGCTGACACGGCCAACATGTCCCAGTATCATTCTTCTGGCAAGTTGCCAACTTAATGGTGAAAAAGGCCACATCAGCATGATTTCTTAGACGACAGAATCCGCATACCTGCCACACATTGGTACAGGCGTTCGACGCTCTACCATCTAAGCTACAGACCGACCACCAGACCACAGAGCAGATGACGAGAAACATGAGCGGTCTATGCAACATCAGATTGTCGCTCAGAAATCTGGACATCAGCATCACTTCAGTTATCTCATAGTTCTGCACGGCCTCCTGACATTAACCTACATAGCCATTGTCATGAGCTGGAAAGCATTTCATTGTGCATGTTTAACGTCTTCATCGTCCAGAGCGGTCGCATGTCGCGCAGGGATGTCCAACCAACGTTCAAGGGGTGTATGGTAGCGCGCAGGGATGTCCAGCCAACGTTCAAGGGCTGTATGGAAGCGAACAAATGGTCCAAACGTCGCGTCCCGCCACCAAGGCTGATCTGATAGTCTGAAACCACGGCACACTGCCGCGCAGTGCCCCGTCCCTCGGTACTTCCACGGCAATAGGTACGAGGAAATTCCCATCCCGGTATAATGGGCGGAGGAAAACTGGGCTTAATCCCTCACCAACTAGTCGTTGGATCGCACTGTTCTCAAAGGCTAGAAGTGCGTATATTACGAACATGCTTGCAATGTAGAGACAAAGGGTGTGGGAGAGAGGTGGCGAAGGAAAGAAGGCGTGGGGGAAAAGAGGGGGGAAAGGTAGCGAGGAGCTGATCTTATTCGTCACAGACAAAAGCGAGGGAGCAAGGGAGAGCCAGAGGAAGCGGACGGTGGGAGCTGGTCTTAGAATGGAGCGAGGGGGGGGGAGGGGGGGCGGGGAGAGAGGGAGCGAGGAGCCGGCCTCAATCGCTACATACGGTTTCAGATGTTCCGCCTTTTCTTACCATTTTTTTTCGCCTAATTTTTCGCGCTTTCCTTTCTTCCCACAAGCGCCCGACAGCCCGAAAAGAAATGGCACAAAATGCTATTTTTTGCTCCCCATTTCGGGCGGGCCGGTGTTTTTATGCGCGCCGGTCCAGGCGGTGGCGTTTTTCCCCGTACCGTCCCCATTCGGCTGGGTTTTTGCCCCGCCGGCCGGGGTAGCGGGGTGCGTCGCCGGTCCGCCCAGGGAGCTGGCATCCACGGGTGGCGGTGGCGGCGGCGGCAGCAGCGGCGGCGCGGACTTTGGCGCCGGCCGCCACCAGCACGGCCCCGCGGCCCGGGCGCGGTGCTGCAGCGCGACCGGCGGCACGCTCGCCCCGCCGTCCAAGGCCGCCCAACACGCTGGGCGCCGGCGGCCGGGCCGGCGCTGACTCCGGCCGGGCGGGCGGCGGCAGCGGCGAGCGAGCCGTGTGGGACCGCCTGGCCTGCGGTCGGGCTGGGCCGGCCGGCGGCGCCCCGGGCCAGCGGCGGCGAGGCAGCCGTGCGCTGCTGACTGGCTGCGGTCGGGCTGGTGCAGCCGACAACGGGGAGGCAGGGACGGCGCAGCGCTGACTGGCTGGCCGGCCAGCGGGTCGCGGTGGCGACGCTACACTGCAGAGCCGACTGGCTGACCTGGTGTTGGACGTGCCGGCCGCGTGAGAGAGCCGCCACGTGGAATATCGCCCCGCCCACGGTGACTGTTTCATTTCAGAGACTTGGCTCCGACGTGGGCGGCCAAAATAAAACAAAGAAAATTCCTTGAAATTAAAGCTCCTACCACTAACAGGAAAATAATCATGTCTGAGACCGTCGTCGCCCCTCCGCGATAACTGCAACACAAAGCTCCCAGTGGCGTCCTCCCAGGCCGGGCGTTTTTGCCGGCCGGCCAAGCCGCGCCCAGCGGAGCCGGGCTGCCGCGCGACGGGCCTGCATGCACCGGACACACGGCGAGCCAGCGGACTCATGGCAGGGCGGCCGCGCCGCCAACGGGCGCCGCAGCGGACTGTCGTCAGAACGGCCGCGTCCCGTGCGCAGCGACGACCGACACAGCGAGACAACGGACGGACGGGGCACGGACGGCGCCCTGCGTCCTCCAGCGGTGCGTCAGGCACCAGCGGACAGGGCGCCTGGCTGCCCGGGCTCGGCCAGCAGCAGCGAATCAATGCGAAGGCCGGTTTCCATGAGCGCGTGACAGACAGCAGTCTGACATATCGGCTGCCATCGGAACGCATTCGATTAAGTAGTTGCAGCTGAAATGCGTGCCCGGTCCGGGGCGGCCAGGGCGCGGTCGGACCCTGCAGCCCGCCGCCCGCGCGTCCGGCGGCCCCGCGCGGTGACAGCCGACAGACGAGCGGGCCGTGGCGCCCCCTGCGGCCGACCACCTCTCTTCCGGCCACCCGGTCAGTAATAGCAGCCGATTTTTTACCGCCTGAAAGCGAGTCGCACCAGCTCCGCCTATCGGTGGAACAGGCAACTGGTATCGCGCGGGCAGTATCCTCTCATCTGGAGCAACGGAATATGGCAACGTGGCTAACGTGACTTGGAGAGAGCATCGCACGTGAGCGTAAAAGCACGGCCATGAACGACTTAAGGATCGTCAAAATCAAATAAATTTATTGCAGACTTGTGCCCGATGGTGATCTGACGCCAGATCATCTGGTAATGGTCCCTCTGGGTCAACCCGGGAAATATGTGCTGGGTAGAACTGGTCAGCAGAGACGCAAATTTTCGAATCCGCTCAGGACCGCTGCTCATCTGGAGCTTTACAGAAAATCTAACACCTCTCATGACCTAACGGGTGACCCGACCCTTCGTCCACTCACCACTCGTCCCGCAAAGGCCTGTGTACTGACGAGGTCAACTCAGAGTCGTGACGTCACGCCGGGCACAGTTCTGGTTCAGACGTCGACACACACGTCTGTAACAGTTCAGCTCCGGCCGTGAAATCCTGCGAACATCCGCGCGGTGGCTCCAAAAATCCAGATTTTCTCGATCGTCAAAATCCGGATTTTCTGGATTTTTGGATGCGGAAAAGCCATGCCAGAAGAAAACCTGGCGTGAAGAGTATTTTTCATAGAAAGGCCCCTGACATGAACTGAGCGAGTATCCTACAGCTTGTGCATAGCAAAGAGTAGCGTCATTCGTCCGGAAGATGCCGAATGCCTCGTTCACTGGAGCAGAGCGAAACTCCGGGGAAACGATTCAGCAGTCCTTTTTGCAATGTTCCGCAGAAAGGCAGCAATAAATCACTGACCTCACTGCCAAAAAACATGTGGAGATTACTTCATATAAGCAACAAAAGCCTTCAGCTGATGACTTTTTCAGCATTGGGATGGAATCTCTTGTTCTTGTGTTGAAAATAATCACATTCCAGCTACCCGGACGCACTGGCTAAACAACGCTATCAAGCAAGCATTCATGTACTTGTTACCAGAAGCACAACTTCGAAACGAGTAATCTTGATATAACCAAGGCTTGCCTGATCACGCCGTTTAACTAGTCCCTCCTGACATAATAAATGTCGATTAAGAATGAAAAATTCCCATAAGCAGCACAATAATTCCCAGCTCATGTCGGTTATTTCATTACCAGACATACGTATCGGTGCGCAGCCAGAATTTACTTGAAGGGAGGGGGCTTGGTGTGAACACACCACGCAGGTTTTTCGTTTTCTGTCGGGAGCCATCTATGGTGAACAAACAAACTAAAAAGATCCAAACCCAAGGGGAGGGTGGCCTGTCCCCCCCCCCTTGGCCGCGCCCCTGCGTGCGGAACAGATTGCGTCACGACGTCATGTCCTCCATGCTTGTGATGGCTACCATCCGCCCCTAGGTCAGTCACACGATCCTGCGCAGCGACACACTTCTACACCGCACTGTGCATGACCACGGCCCGAAACATGTCGACCTTGCTTTAAATTTATATATTTTTCCGAGTCCGAGTGACACAGACCGGTGAAAAAGCTACGTATTTCCGCTTGGAGGTCAGGTCAGAGTGTCAGTTGGCGCTTTGGCCAGAGTGTCAGTTGGCGCTTTAGCCATGGCGCTTTGGCCGGAGTGTCAGTTGGCGCTTTGGCCATGGCGCTTTGGCCAGAGTGTCAGTTAGCGCTTTGGCCATGGCGCTTTGGCCAGAGTGTCAGCTGGCGCTTTGGGTTTCCTACCGGAGGCCATGCGGCCACCGCCCTCCGCCGTCGCGGGCGTGCCATGGGGAGGTGCGCGACGACGCACACCGCGTTCGGGGTTAACAACACATCATACGTCACTCACAAATACGCGTGTCAGTGAAGCCAAGACTTCTATATTACGCATGGTCATGTGACGCATATCAAACTTGCGCACTTTCCTCGTTTCGCGTTGCGAAACTAGTCCCTTACCCAACCGAACTGCCGGGAGGTGGAGGGAGGGGCAGTGCAGCCACCTGACCCGGACTACGAGTGACGCCGGCTGGTGGTTGTCCCTGTCACCCTGACCTGGGCTGCCGAGGCGATGGGTGGCCGGCGACCTCGGGCGTCACACCTCCACAGCGCACGCGTCCTCCATCCGGGCAGCTAATTTTCTGCTGGCTGCTTGCCAAACAAAGCCTCCTCCCAGTTCGCGCGCCGCCGCCGCACCAAGTGTGCAGTCTGTACCGCACCTCGCGCCAAAACGAGCAAAACGAGAGAGGAGTTCAATCAGAGGGAAGGCGAGGAAGAAAAGACCGAGGGAGAGAGAAACGGTGAGCGGGCCGACAAAAAGGAGGGACGAAACAGAGGAGAGAAAGAGAGAGGAAGGGAGTCACGGTGAGAGTGGGATATATAAGGGAATGGAGACAGGGAGGGAGGGGAGGCGGAGGAGAGAGGATGGAAGAGGAGGGGGAGAGGAGGCGAAGCGAGGAGAGACGAAGGGAGAGGAGGCAAAGGAAACAGGAGAAGAAGGAACAGCGAGAGGAATAGAAGTGGGAGTAGGCGCGGGCACGTATGAGTGAGAGAGTGAGTGAGAAAGTGAGAGGAACGCGCGAGAACGGACACGTGAGACAAAGAAAGGGAGCAGGAGCGCCAGGGAGTGCGAGTTCCGCTCGACTCGTGGCGGCGGCGGCGCGACCCTGGCTCGGGCCAAGCCAGGCCACCGGGCGCACCAAGGTCAGCTGGGCGGCGCGGCCTCGGCGGCGGCCGGACGCGGCGCCCGGGCCGCCGCCGCCGCCGCCGCCGCCCGCCGCAGCGCTCGGCCACTGAACTCCGAGGGAGAGAGACGGCCGCCCGGTGACGTCAGCGCCGCCGCCGGGCCGGCCCGTGGAAAAGGGCCGCCGTCGCCGGCCGGCCGGCAGGCGCCTCTCGCGAGCTGGAGGGCCGGGGGACAGACGGACGGACGGACAGCAAACAACCTGCGAGCGCCGGGCGACGACCGCACGCCAGACAGGTGCCGCGCTGAAGCGACAGCGCCGTCGGGTTGGCTCTCAGAACGCCTTACAAGAGCGCCGCGGGAACATCCGCCTCCGCGCACATTCAGCACTGAGCCGGATTGCACCAGACTCGGCGCTGGCTCGGCTGATGACGTCGCCGCTGCTAGTTGCCGGAGTATCGCCCAATGCCGGATTTCGATGAGGCACGATGAGCAGCATTCGTGACGTAAGCGACAGAAGCGGCAGCGCAGGCGCAGCGCACCAGACCTACACGCCGCCACGTCGTTTCGTATGCGCGGCGAAACCCGTCGGCGTACACAAATATTCCTGAACTGGGATCTCTTGCGCCGCCAGGCCGGTATCCAAGTTCACCCGACCAAAAACCTTGGAAGCGCTCTTCAGTCCGTGATCTCGGCATTGACAAGCCTCTGGTCCGGTCCAGTCGCCGGCTGTCCAGCACGAAGGGCGTCCGCCCGAGAGAGCGAGCGGCGCAGCGATGTATGCGAACGGTGACTCGACATGCTGCTGCATCGATATCGCAGGCGATCGGGATCATTGCTAGCGACATGTTCAGCTGCATTCAGCATAGACGATGTAAGTGAGCAATGCAAGGAAAGACTGATACAATGTGGTTGAATATCCCGCCATTGTTCGCGCAGATTAAGGTGGTCAGTCTTGTCAGCACTATTTCTTGGAGAAGTATGCCCTTGATAGACAGCAGTCATCATTTTTCAACGTAAGTGCTTTTCTTGGAGACGTACGCAAAGGTTACGGTGATGGAAAGCAGCGACATTTTCAGGCCGTCTCTAGGGTGCCATGAAAACACTATTGCTTTCTATCTAAAACAAACGCCTCGGCATATAAAAGCCGACACTGCAGTGGACCCTTATCTGTAGCACCACTGTTATTGCAGGACCTTGGCAGCGCTCATGTCCCACTTACTGATGACCGCGCGTGTGGAGCTCGCGGGGTCACATGCGTTACATGTGACGACGCAGCGACACATGCGTCACAAATGACCGCGTATATTGCACATTCTCTACTTCAAAACAAACGCAGGAGCATAAATAATGCCCCAAATGAAAGCGCTGCAAATAAAACTCGATGCAATAGGCCGCGGCCCCGGGCGGATATTCATGAGCTGGTGTGGGCTGCAGCGGGCGGCAGCCCTGCCCCGGCGCCGGAGCCTGCTCTGTGGCCTCCCAGCGGCGGCCGGCGCACACGGCCGCCGGCGACTCTCTTCAGTGCGGTGCGCATGCACCAGCCGTGCTCCACTGCGCCGCCTACAGCGGCCGTGCTCGAGCTGCACCCACCGGGCGGGTGCCGCGAGCGCACGCACACGGGTCCGGGCGCCCGCTCCCCTCCCTCCCTCCCCCGCCTGGCCCGGCCCACCGGCGCACACACACATGCGCGCCAGCAGCGCGGCGGCCGGCGGGCCGGCCGAAAAACAGCGCGGCGTCGGCGCCCGGGGAGGGAGGCGCCGACCAAAACAGCGGCGGCCGGCCGGCCAAACAGGCGGGCCGCCGGCGCCGCCGCCGGGCTCGGGGCCGACCGCGCAGCGGCGGACCGAGGACGGGGCACGGGGAGGCACGGCAGCTCTAGAGCTGGACCCTCTGACGTCGCCAGCGTCGAGGGAGGACGCGCCCCATGCCGCCACGAGGGCCGCGAGTGGCTGACCACACCCATGAGGCCAGTCGCCACTGGGATGGCAGTCCTGGCGGATAGCGCCCACGCGGCCTTTGTCGCTGGCTTGGACGCGATTGGGGCTCCTTGGGCGGGGCTCCGCGACTGGGGATCGACCCGTTCAAATTGCTCCCAACCTTTGTTCTGGGGCCAGAAAGGGAATTGGGGCGCACGGGGTCGCCAGTCCACCCTTTCCCTGTGACCGCGTCTGGCGCGCCAGTCTTGGTACTTCCGACACTTCGACACTGAAAAGATCGCAGGCAGCGGTCGATCCTTGACGGCAACTCCCTCCAATTTTGTTATCGCTGGCGAATCTTGACACGCTTGACACATGGAACCCGACACAGTCCTGCCGGTTAGATCCAACAAATTCGAAATGCAACCAACAGCAAATTGTCGATGTCCCAGGGCGTATTAGGGAACACCCTGTTCCCACCGTTGAATTAGTCGACGCATGAAACCCGGTGCCGTATGATAGCATACGTACAGCCAACAAAAGAGTCTTTCCTGCTTCGACTGGGGGCGGCGGTTGGACACGGCCCGGCTCCCCTCGCCGCCGCTTCCAGGATTTGCACGTCCCGTGACTCCATTCTTGTCCGTTTACCTCCGGCGCCACCGCCCCATGCGTCGGTCCCCCGCGCTTGTCCCAGGTTCTCAGGCTCCAGCCCGGGAACAGCCGGCAAAAAAGGGTCGCCCGTTCGGTCGCTGTCCTTCGCCTGAAAGACGGCTGCCGGCCGACATTTACCAGAATAAATCTCCACCACAATCACACATTTATTACGTTACAGGGGACCATTGAGGCGCGCAGGACGGCTGCGCATGCGGCAGAGCGGAGGCGGCCGTTGGAATGGACTGCAAGTCAGGACGGCAGCCAATTCACCTGAAGCCCGCTGGCGCCCGCCTCAGGGAAAAGAAACGGGCCTTCATGACACGGCAGCACGCGCTCCACATGATTCCTTACGAAAGAAATACGTAATCCAAACTACATCGGCTCCCCAGACATCCAAAGACAGCAGGAGAGTGCGAAGAGCACTCTGCTACCAGCACCTGCCGCTGCCACGCCGCTGGCAATACCTGATTCACGCTATCACACACACACAGAAACACAGAAACAGCGATGTGCCGACTTGTAGCTGGCGATTTTTGATGCAAAACCTCGCTGGGTTGTAGGGGGTTCTCCCAATGTCACCATACACGTTGGACGAGTCTTGATCAGTGAGCGAATTAAAGTGAACTACGATGCTCCATTATCCTTGGTAGCTACGAACTCCAAAATGTGCAAGATTCTCGTATGATTCTAATCGCATCGTGCTTCTTCCATTCGGGCGCAAAAGCTATTGCCTGGCCACTAGGGTTTTGCCAGCTTGCTTTACGGAAGACGCACTTGATAGTTCTCTTCGCAGATCGCGATAAACTTTACTGGAGCTTCAACGCAACGCATCTCATCCAGCCGAATACACTACTTTTCGATTAGCGGTTTGGCAGGTTGACTTGCTTAAGTATACCGATCCCAACGATTTGACGATGTAGGCTCACCTGGGAAGTCCCATCGGTTTCTTACGGTCACTTTCTCCACACAGTTACGGATGGAAAGAAAATAAACTGGCGTGACGACGGGCTCCTACAAGGGAACGCGGCCCGGGCGCGGTCGGCTACGTATTGTGGCGGGGCTTATCTACTCTTCCAAATCAAGATACATCACATCGGAGCCCCGTGAGTATCGAACGAGAGCCTTAATAATGATGCTACACATTCTAAAAATGTATTTTCGAGGTACGAACATTGTAATTGGCTACCGAAATATAAGGACTGAGTTGCGTACAGCTATTTTCGCGTGTCGTGCACACTTTATATAATGTCAGCAAAGATAACAAATCGAACATACGCCCACATCTAAACTAACTAAACTAACGTGCAGAGCTCCACAGTTCGTATGGGTCCAGGAGCCCAAACTGCGCCACAGTCCTCATTTGCAACCCGTCCACGGATCGAAGATGGAGGGTGGGAGAGCAGCGGCCGTCGTCGGGCCGGCAAGGGAGGGAGAGAAGGGGGGAGGCCCGGCCTACCTTTCGATCGTCGCCGCGGAAGGTGGAGAACAGCGCCTGGTTGGAGAGGGGACCGGCCGAGCCCAGCTGCACGGCCGCGACCGCGGCCGCAGCCTGCATGTTGTGCATGTCTGAAACGGAGGCAGAGAAGACGCGTTAGTGGAGCGCCCCAGCCGGCTCGCACGTCCCAAAGCAGGCCACGCAGACAGAGTCCACGGCGACCGACTCGCACGCTGCGCAGCCGCCACCGCACGGACAGCCAGCCGGCGCTGCGTCACACGGCCCACGCCGCCTCATGAGCCGGCCGACAGCCGCTCACTCACATACCGCACAGACCATGCCTCCACGGGAGGCCACCAGCGCCGAGCAATATACCCTGCAGCGCACTTGGCATTAGGAGCCCACCGCGGTCGGCACACATACCGCGCGGCCGCTCTTGCGCCGCAGCTCCGTCGCAGCCGTCTCATGCACGACACGACCAGCGTGCACGGCACGCCCGCATGCACGCCCGGCTGTCGACGGTCCGCCACAACCGGTCACCCGCGGCATGCGCTGTGGCGTGCCCGACCGGCACGGACACGCCGCGTCATATATGCGAAAGTACCTCCCGGACGGCAGGATCAGACGGGTTTGGAGGCTACGTGTCACTCCTTCCTCCCGCGCCGTCCGTCTGTCCTTAAATCTCCAGCCTACTAGCCGGGTCCAGTCTGATGACTGTCTACTCTAGCCTGTTTTATTGTTGTTTATTGGTGTTTTGAGGTGCGTCGACTGCAATAGACATTTTGCGTCCGTTATCCTCGTCTTCAGTCTGCTGGCCGTCCCAAGTTGGAGGCCGTCTCCAGTATACTGACCATCTCCCGCCTACTAGCCGCCTCCAGTCTACTGGCCGTTTCCACGCTGCTGGTCGTCTCCAGCCTGCTGGCTGCCTCCAGCATGGTGTCCATCCCCTTTCTGACGGCCGTCACCGGTCCGTCGGTCGCCTTCGACTCGCTGATCGTCCTCAGTCCGATGATCGTCCCCAGTCCGCTGATCGTCCCCAGTCTGCCGATCGTCCCGAGTCTGATGATCGTCCCCAGTCCGCTGACCGTCCCCAGTCTGCCGATCGTCCCGAGTCTGATGATCGTGCCAGTCCGCTGATCACCCCCAGTCCGCTGAGCGTGCCCAGTCTGCTGATCGTCCCCAGTCTGCTGAGCGTCCCCAGTCTGCTTGCTGATCGTCTGCGGTCCGCTGGTCGTCTTCAGTCGGCGCCGTGCCAGCCGGGCCGACGCCGGCGCGAGCTCCCCTCCGCCTTCGGCCGGCTTCCCTCATCCCAGCCCGGGCGGCGGCCCGCCCCGCGGCTGTATTTTATGGAAACGAATGGTTTACGCGGGAGGGAGACGGCATCGACCCGCGCACATCGGGGACGTACCAGCAACACGCCGGGGACATGCACGTAACAGAACAGGGAGGGCACGCGCGGCCCCGCACGCCGCGCCAGCGACATTCACCGAAAAAACGGGACACCAGCGAACACGCCACGCAGTGGGCCGCGTAAGGCCGCGGTCGTGGCGGCCGGTGATGGGGCGGCGCACGGCGCGGCCAGCACCGGCGCGTGTTCAGGTGGGCCGGCCGGCGGCCGTGCACGGGGGCGGGGCGGGGGCTGGCTTGCGCGGCCGGGCAGGAGCAGCGCGCCACACATTGATCGGGCGGCGCCGGCCGCCGGTCTCCCCAGTCCGACCCCGACGCTCCGGCCGGCGCCGCCCGATCGAAACCTATTTCATTCGGCCGCCTGATTCCCTTCGCGTAAGGGGACGGCGGCGGGCAGCCGGCGGCCGGCCGGCCGGCGCTGGCGCGCGCGGCGTCTCATAAAAGATGCATGCCAGTGTTTGGAGGAGGGAGGGATGCCGGCCGGCTGTTGAGCGTCAGGCTTGCAGGCGCGCTGGCTGCCCCGCACCGCCACCGGCCCCCCGCCATCCGCTCCGCCTCCGCCTCCGCCTCGTCCGCTCCACTGAAAGAAGGGAGCGGCCGAAACTCGACTCCACCAGCCCGTATTGATCCCGCTCCACCCGCCTCTGGAGGCAGGGAAAAAGGCGCTGCAAAGCCCCAGCCGGCACAAACTGCGAGCGGCAGCGACGGACTGCAGGTCGCCGCGGTCACCCAGCCGCGCCGTCTCCTGCCGCAGCGCGGCGCGTGCCGCGGCCGCGCGCCGTGTGCCATTTCGGTCCCCGTCGCCGTCGCGGCGTGGCGCGCGGCGGGCGGCAGGGGGCGGCCGGCGTGCGCGGCCCGTCCGCCCGGCCAACGCTCCCAGTGCGGTATTTCCGACGGGGCGGCCGCCGCGGCACGGCGCGGCAGGCCTGGCCGCAGCACGGCATGGCTGGCTCGGCCGCGGCACACCTCGCCGCCGGGATTACCATCACTGCCGGCCGCTGGCGGCCACATACCGGCCCGACCGCACACCTTTCCGCCCGGCGCAGGGGTCGCGCACATTCCGCCGCCGCACAGCGCGCACATGGCAACACGCACGAAGCACTGATCACCGTACATGGCCAGCGGACGCGAACCTCGCGTGCCTCACGCGCAGTAATTATGGCATTCAGGCATGTATATTGTAAAGGTCCCAGGCCCTCTGCCCGTCGGACTGAAGCGTGTCTCCCGCCCTCTGCCGCCTGCCTCCGACCCTCTGTCCCCTCGCTGGGGCGTGCCACGCTGCGTCGCCGCTGACAAACGCGTCTCTCCAGTCCCCGTCCCTGGGCTGAGGCATGCGCCTGGTCCTTTAGCGTCGGGATGCAGCACTAACTCGGTCCCCTATCACCAGGCTGCGACAAGTCCTCCACCGCCGAGCTAAGGCATGCCTAACGCTCTGTCACCGCGCTAGGGCACGTCTCCTCTGCCACCGGGCCTCAGAATGTCTCCGGCCCTCCGTCGCCAGATTGGAGCACTTCTCTAGCCCTCCATCGCCAGGCTGGGACACGTCTCCAGCCCTTTGTCGCCGAGCTGGGGCACGTCCCCGGCCCTCTGTCGCCGGACTAGGGGCGTCTGCGGCCCTCTGTCGCCGGACTGGGACGACAGCGCTGGCTCGCGTCGGACTA